>NW_027525250.1:0-21989 GCF_052094955.1 Ictidomys tridecemlineatus
CTGCAATGGTCCTACTGCACCCTAGTCTCTAACCTCTGCTCTCTGCAACTATCCTTTTGCACCCCAGTCTCCAAACTCTGCTCTCTGCTAAAGTCCTTCTGCATCCCAGTCTCCAACATCTGCTCTCTGCAACAGTCCTTCTGCACCTCAGTCTGAAAACTATGCTCTCTGCAAGGATCCTTGTTCACCACAGTCTCCAAACTCTGCTTTCTGTAAAAGTTTTTTTTGCAACTAAGTCTCCAACCTCTGCTCTTTGTAACAGTCCTTCTGCACCCCATTCTCCAAACTCTGCTCTCTGTAAGATCTTTCTGCACTCAAGATTCAAAACTCTGCTCTCTATCGCAAACTTTCTCCACCCAGTCTCCAACCTCTGCTCTCTGCTACGGTCCTTCTGCACGCCAGTCTCCAACCACTGTTCTAGGCAATGATCCTTCTACACCCCAGTCTTGAAACTCTACTCTGGGTATCACTTAATCTGTACCTCCGTCTCCAATTTCTGCTCTATGTAAGATCCTTCTGCAACCCAGTCTCCAAACTCTGCTCTCTGGAACAGTCCTTCTGCACCCCAGTATCCAACCTCTGGTCTTTGCAACAGTTAGTCTGCACCCCAGTTTCCAAGCTCTGCTCTCTGAAAGATCCTTCTGCACCCTAGACTCCAAACTCTGATCTCTGTAACAGTCCTTCCTCACCCAAGTCTCCAACCTCTTTTCTCTGTAAAAATATTTCTGCACCTCAGTCTCCAAAATATGCTCTCTCTAATGGTCCTTTTGCACCTTATTCTCCAACGTCTGTTGTCTTCAAGATTCCTGCAGCACCTCCGTCTCCAAATTCTGCTCTCTGCAACAATCCTTCTGCACCCCAGCCTCCAACTTCTGCTCTCTGAAATACTCCTTCTCCACCCCAGTCTCAAAACTCTGCTCTTTGTAACACTCCTTCTGTAACGCAGTCTCTAACTTCTGCTCTCTGTAAAAATCTTCTGCACACCAGTCTCCAAATTCTACTCTCTGCAACAGTCCGTCTTCATCCAAGTCTCCAACCTATGCTCTCTGCAACAGTTATTGTACACTGCAGTCTTCAACCTCAGCTCTGTGTAACAGTCCTTCTGCACCCCAGTATCAAACCTCTGCTCTCTGTAGCAATCTTTCTTCAACCCAGTCTCCAACCTCTTCTCTCTGTAACATTCCTTCTGCACCATATTCTCAAAACGCTGCTCTCTGTTAAAGTTTTTCTATACTGCAGTCTCCAAACTCTGCTCTTTGTAACGGTCCTTCTACACCCCAATTTCAAAACCCTGCTTTCAGTAACAGTCCTTCTGAACCTCAGTCACCAAACTATGCTCTCTGTAAAAGTCGTTCTGCACCTCAGTCTCCAACCACTGCTCTCTGTTACAGTCCTTCTGCGCCTCAGTCTGAAACCTCTACTCTCTGCACGATATTTCTGCAACACAGTCTCCACCACTGCTCTCTGTAATAGTCGTCCTGCACCCCAGTCTGTAAACTCTGTTCTCTGAAACAGTCCTTCTGCACGCCAGTCTGCAACCTCTGCTCTCTGTAATTGTTTTTCTGCACCGTAGTCTGCCACCTCTGCTTTTTGTATCATAATTCTTCACCCCAGTCTCCAAATTCTGCTCTGTGTAACAGTCCTTCTGCATCTCAGTCTCCAACCTCTGCTCTCTGCAACAGTCCTTCTTCACCGCAGTCACCAACCTCTGCTTTCTGCAACATTCCTTCTGCACCACAGTCTCCAACCTCTTCTCTCTTTAACGATCCTTCTGCACCACAGTCTCCACCTTTGCTCTCTGCAATGATTCTTCTGCATCTCAGTTTCCAACTTCTGCTCTCTTAAAAGATCTTTCTGCACCCCAGTCTCCAACCTCTGCTCTCTGTAACTGTTTTTCTGTACCTCAGTCTCAAACCTCTGCTCTCTGCAACCGTCTTTCTGCACCCCAATTCCAACCTCTGCTCTCCGCAACGATCCTTATGCACCCCAGTCTCCAACAGCTGCTCTCTGCAACAGTTCTTCTGCACCCCAGTCTCCAACGTCTCCTCTCCTTAAAACTCCTTTTGCACCCCAGTCTCCAACCTCTGTTCTCTGTAAGGTCCTTCTGCACCCCAGTTTCCAAACTCTGCTCTATGTAACATTCTTTCTCCAACCCAGTCTCCAACCTCTGCTTTCTTCAACAGTCCTGCTGCAACCCAGTCTCCAAACTCTGCTTTCTGTATCAGTAATTCTGCACCCCAGTCTCCAAACGTTGCTCTTTGTAACATTCTTTCTGCACCTGAGTCTCTAACCTCTGCTCTCTGTGATAGGTTTTCTGCACCCAAGTCTCCAAACTTTTCTCTCTGATAGAGTTCTTCTGAGTCCCAGTCTCCAACATCCGCACTCTGAAACAGTTCTTCTATAAACCATTCTCTAACCTCTGCTCTCTGTAACAGTCTGCCTATATAGCAGTCTCTAAACTCTGATCTCCGTAACGGTCCTTCTACACCCCAGTCTCCAACCTTTGCTTTCTGTATCAATCCTGCTGCACTCGAGTCTCCAAATTCTGCTCTCTGCAACAGTCCTACTGCACCCAAGTCTCCAACACCTACTCCCTGCAACAGTCCTTTCGCACCCCAGTCTCCAAACTCTGCTATCTGCAACAGTCCTTCAGCACCCGAGTCTCCAAACTCTGCTGTCTGCAACAATCCTTCTGCACCTCAGTCTCCAACCTCTACTCCCTGTAACAGTCCTTCTGCACCTAAGTCTCCAAAACTGCTCTCTGTAAGATCCTTCTGCAACCCAGTCTCCAAACTCTGCCCTCTGTAATAGTCATTCTGAATCCCTTCACCAAACTCTGCTCTCTGTAACAGGACTTCTGCACCGCAGTCTCCAAACACTGTTCTCTGTAACAGTCCTTCTGAACCCCAATCTCAAACCTCTGCTCTCTACAACTATTCTTCTGCACCTCAGTTCCCAAGCTCTTTAATCTCCAACAATACTTCTGCACCTCAGTATCCAAACTCTTACCTCTGCAATGGTCCTACTGCACCCCAGTCTTAAACCTCTGCTCTCTGCGACGATAATTTTGCAACCCAGTCTCTAACCTCTGCTCTCAGCAAAAGTCCTTCTGCACCCCAGTCTCCAACCTCTGCTCTCTGTAAATTTTTCTGCACCCCAGTTTCCAAACTCTGCTCTCTGTAGCATTCAATCTTCACCCCAGTCTCCAACCTCTGTTCTCTGCAACGGTCCTTCTGCACGCCAGTCTCCAACCTATGTTCTCGGCAACAGTCCTTCTGAACCCCAGTCTCCAAACTCTGCTCTGAGTATCATTTTTTCTTCACCTCAGTCTTCAACCTCTGCTCTATGTAAGATTTTCCTACAACCCAGTCTCTAAACTCTGCTCTCTGTAACAGTCCTTCTGCAACCCAGTCTCCAAACTCTACTCTGTGCATCAATTAATCTGCAACCCAGTCTCCAACCTCTGCTCTCTGAAAGATCATTCTGCACCCCAGTCTCCAAATTCTGATCTTTGTGAAACTCCTTTATAACCTCAGTCTCCAACCTCTGAACCTCAGTCTCCAAAATCTGCTCTCTGCAACGGTCCTTCTGCACCCCATTCTCCAAACTCTGTTGTCTGCAAGAGTCCTTCAGCACGTCATATCCAACCTTTACTCACTGCAACAATCCTTCTGCACCCCAGTCTCCAACTTCTACTCTCTGAAGAATTCCTTCTTCACCCCAGTCTCCAACCTCTGATCTCTATAACAGTCCTTCTGTACCGCAGTCTCTAACTTCTGCTCTCTGTAAAATCCTTCTGCACTCCAGTTTCCAAACTCTGCTCTCTGTAACATTTCTTCTTCACCCAAGTCTCCAACCTCTGCTCTTTGCAACAGTCCTTCTGCACCCCAATCTCCAACCTCTGATTTCTGCATCAGTCCTTCAGCACCACAGTCTCTAAACTCTGCTCTCTTTTACAGTCCTTCTGCACCTCAGTCTCCAAACTCTGCTCTCTGCAAAAGTCCTTCTGTACCCTAGTCCCCAACCTCTTCTCTCTGCAAAAGTCCTTCTGTACCCTAGTCTCCAACCTCTTCTCTCTATAACAGTCCTTCCATAATGCAGTCTCAATCCTCTGCTCTCGTTAAGGTTCATTCTGAATTCACGTCTCCAACCTCTGCTTTCTGTATCAGTCCTTCTGCACCCCAGTCTCCAACCTCTGCTCTTTGTAACAGTCCTTCTGCATCTCAGTCTCAAACATCTTCTATCTGTAACAGTCCTATTTTACCCCAGTCTCCAAACTCTGCTCTGTGCAACAGTTCTTCTACACCGCAGTCTTGAACCTATAATCTGTGTAACAGTCCTTCTGCAACCCAGTGTCCAAACTCTGCTCTCTGCAACAGTCCTTCTGCATCCCAGTCTCCAACATCTGCTCTCTGCAACGGTCTTTCTGCACCCCATTCTCCAACCTCTGTTGTCTGCAAGAATCCTTCAGCACATCATATCCAACCTCTACTCCCTGCAAAAATCCTTCTGCAACCCAGTCTTCAACTTTGGCTCTCTGCAACAATTCTTCTGCACCCAAGTCTCCAACATTTACTCTCTGAAGAAGTCCTTCTTAACCCCAGTCTTCAACCTCTGATCTCTGTAACAGTCCTTCTGTACCGCAGTCTCTAACTTCTGCTCTCTGTAAGATCCTTCTGCACACCAGTCTCCATCGTCTGCTTTCTGTATCAGTTCTTCAGCACCACAGTCTCCAAAATCTGCTCTCTTTTACAGTCCTTCTGCACCTCAGTCTCCAAACTCTGCTCTCTGCAAAAGTCCTTCTGTACCCTAGTCTCCAACCTCAGCTCTCTGCAAAAGTCCTTCTGTACCCTAGTCTCCAACCTCTGCTTTCTGTAACAGTCCTTCCATAATGCAGTCTCAATCCTCTGCTCTCGTTAAGGTTCATTCTGAATTCACGTCTCCAACCTCTGCTTTCTGTATCAGTCCTTCTGCACCCCAGTCTCCAACCTCTGCTCTTTGTAACAGTCCTTCTGCATCTCAGTCTCAAACATCTTCTCTCTGTAACAGTCCTACTCTACCCCAGTCTCCAAAATCTGCTCTAAGCAACAGTTCTTCTACACCCCAGTCTTGAACCTCTGCTCTGTGTAACAGTCCTTCTGCAACCCAGTGTCCAAACTCTGCTCTCTGCAACAGTCCTTCTGCATCCGAGTCTCCAACATCTGCTCTCTGCAACGGTCCTTCTGCACCCCATTCTCCAAACTTTGTTGTCTGCAAGAGTCCTTAAGCACATCATATCCAACCTCTACTTCCTGCAAAAATCTTTCTGCAACCCAGTCTCCAACTTCGGCTCTCTGCAACAGTTCTTCTGCACCCCAGTCTCCAACATCTACTCTCTGAAGAAGTCCTTCTTCACCCCAGTCTTCAACCTCTGATCTCTGTAACAGTTTTTCTGTACCGCAGTCTCTAACTTCTGCTCTCTGTAAGATCCTTCTGCACCCCAGTCACCATCGTCTGCTTTCTGTATCAGTCCTTCAGCACCACAGTCTCCAAACTCTGCTCTCTTTTACAGTCCTTCTGCACCTCAGTCTCCAAACTCTGCTCTCTGCAAAAGTCCTTCTGTACCCTAGTCTCCAACCTTTGCTCTCTGCAAACGTCTTTCTGTACCCTAGTCTCCAACCTCTGCTTTCTGTAAAAGTCCTTCTATACTGCAGTCTCAATCCTCTGCTCTCGTTAAGGTTCATTCTGAATCCAAGTCTCCAAACTTTGCTTTCTGTATCAGTCCTTCTGCACCCCAGTCTCCAACCTCTGCTCTTTGTAACAGTCATTCTGCATCTCAGTCTCAAACATCTTCTCTCTGTAACAGTCCTACTCTACCTCAGTCTCCAAACTCTGCTCCCTGCAACAGTTCTTCTACAACCCAGTCTTGGAACTCTGCTCTGTGTAACAGTCCTTCTGCAACCCAATGTCCAAACTCTGCTCTCTGTAACAGTCCTTCTGCATCCCACTTTCCAACATCTGCTATCTGCAATCGTCCTTCTTCACTCAAGTCTCCAAACTCTGCCCTCTTCAATGATACTTATGCACACCAGTCTCCAAACTCTGCACTCAGCAATGATCCTGCTGCATTTCAGTCACCAACCTCTGCTCTCTGTAACAATCCTTCTGCACCTCAGACACCAAACTCTGCTCTACATAATATCCTTCTGCAACCCAGTGTCCAAACTCTGCTCTCTGTATCAGCCCTTCTGCACCCAGTCTCCAACCTCTGCTCTCTATAACAGGCCTTCTGCAACCCAGTCTCCAAACTCTGTTCTCTGTATCAGTCCTTCTGCACCCCAGTCTCCAAACTCTGCTCTCTGTAACAGTCCTTCTGTACCTCAGTCTCCAAATTCTGCTCTCTGCAACAGTCCTTCTGCACCAAAGTCTCCAACCTCTGCTCTCTGCAACAGTCCTTCTACACACCAGTCTTCAAGCTCTGCTCATTGTAACAGTCCTTCTGCACACCAGTCTCCAACCTCTGCTCTTTCTAACAATTCTGCTGCACCCCAGTCTTCCACCTCTGCTTTCTGTGTCATAATTTTTCACCCCAGTCTCCAACGTCTGCTATGTGAAACAGTCCTTCTGAATCTCAGTCTCCAACCTCTGCTCTCTACAACAGTCCTTCTGCACAACAGTATCCAACATCTGCTTTCTGCAAAATTCTATCTGCACAACAGTTTCAAAACTGTGCTCTCTGTAACTGTCCTTCTGCACCCCAGTCTCCCACTTCTTCTCTCTTTTATGATCCTTCTGCACCCCAGTCTCCACTTTGATCTATGCAATGATTCTTCTACAACTGAGTCTCCAAATTTTGCTCTCTTCCTCGATCCTTTTGGACCCCACTCTAAAAACTCTGCTCTTTGTATGATCCTTCTGAAAAGAAGTCTCCAAACTCTGCTTTCTGTAACAGTCCTTGTGCAACCAAGTCTCCAAACTCTGCTCTCTGTAAAAGTCCTTCTGCACCTCAGTCTCAATCTCTGCTCTCTGCAACATTTCTTCTGCACCCCAGTCTCCAAACACTTTTCTGTGCAATACTAGTTCTGCACCCCTGTCTCCAAACTCTGCTCTCGGTAACAGTCCTTCTGTACTGCACTCTTCAAACTCTGCTCGCTGTAACGGTCCTTTTGCACCCCAGTCTCCAACCTCTTCTCTCTGTAACAGTCCTTCTGCACCTCAGTCTCCAACCTCTTCTCTCTGCAACAGTCCTTCTACACCCCAGTCTCAAACATCTGCTCTCTGCCACACTTCTTCTACACGCAAGTCTCCAACCTCTACTCTCTGCAACAGTCCTTCTGCACCCCAGTCTCCAACTTCTGGTCTCTATAAGATACTTCTGCACCCCAGTTTCCAAACTTTGTTCTCTGTGACATTCCTTCTGCACCCAAGTCTCCAAGATCTACTCTCTGTAACAGTTTTTCTGTACTGCAGTCTCCAAATTCTGCTCTCTGAAATAGTCCTTCTGAAACCCAGTCTCCAAACTCTGCTCTCTGCAACAGTCTTTCTGCACCTCAGTCTCCAACTTCTGCTCTCTGTTGCAGGCCTTCTGCACCCCAGTCTCAAACAGCTTTTCTCTGTAACAGTTCTTCAGCAACCCAATCTCCAAACTCTGCTCTCTTCAACACTCCTTCTGCTCTCCAGTCTCCATCGTCTGCTCTCTGTAAGAATCTTTCTGTACCCCAGTCTCCAACCTCTCCTCTTAGTAAAAGTCCTTCTGCACGTCATTCTGCAACATCTGCTCTCTGTAACGATCCTTCATTACCTCAGTCTCCAAACTCTGCTCTCTGTAACAGGCCTTCTGCACCGCAGTCTCCAACCTCTTCTCTTTGGTTCAGTCCTTCTGTACCCCAGTAACCTTCAACTGCACTCTGTAACAATCCTTCTGCACCTCAGTCTCCCACCTCACCTCTCTGCAACGGTCCTTCTGCACCCCAGTCTCCAACCTCTCCTCTCTGTAACAGTTCTTCTACACCCCAATCTCCAACCTCAACTCTCTGCAACAGTCATTCTGCACCCCAGTCTCCAACTTCTGATCTCTACAACAGTTCATCTCCACCCAGGTCTCCAACCTCTGCTCTCTGTAACAGTCCTTCTGTAATGCAGTTTCCAAACACTACTCTCTGTAAGGGTCCTTCTGCACCCTAGTCTCAAACCTCTGCTTTCTGTATCAGTCCTTCTGCAATAAAGTCTCCAACCTCTACTCTCTGTAACAGTCCTACTGCACACCAGTCTCCATACTCTGTTCTCTGTAACAGTCCTTCTGCACCCAAGTCTCCAAACTGTGCTCTCCGCAACAGTCCTTCTGCACCCCAGTTTAGAAACTCTTCTCTCTGTAAGAACGTTCTGCGCCTGAGTTTCCAAACTCTACTTTCTGTAACATTGCTTCTGCACCCCAGTCTCCAAATTCTGCTCTCTGCAATGTTCCCTCTGAACTCAGTCTCCAATCTATGTTCTCTACAACAGTTTTTCTGTACAAGAGTCTTCAACCTCTATTCTCTGTAAAAGTCCTTTTTAATCCCAGTCTCCAAACTCTGCTTTCTGTATCAGTCCTTCAGCAACACAACCTCCAAATTCAGCTTTCTGTAAAAGTTTTTATGCACCTCACTCTGCAACCTCTTCTCTCTGAAACAGTCCTTCTGGACCCCAGTCTTCAACCTCTGCTCTCTGTAACAGTCCTTGTGTACTGCACTCTTCAAACTCTGCTCACTATAACGGTCCTTTTGCATCCCAGTCTCCAAACTCTGCTCTCTGCAACAGTCCTTCTACACCCCAGTCTCAAACATCTGCTCTCTGCCACACTTCTTCTACACGCAAGTCTCCAACCTCTACTCTCTGCAACAGTCCTTCTGCACCCCAGTCTCCAACTTCTGGTCTCTATAAGATCCTTCTGCATCCCAGTTTCCAAACTTTGTTCTCTGTGACATTCCTTCTGCACCCCAGTCTCCAAGATCTACTCTCTGTAACAGTCCTGTACTGCAGTCTCCAAACTCTGCTCTCTGAAACAGTCTTTCTGAAACCCAGTCTCCAAACTCTGCTCTCTGCAACAGTCTTTCTGCACCTCAGTCTCCAACTTCTGCTCTCTGTTACAGGCCTTCTGCACCCCATCTCAAACAGCTTTTTTCTGTAACAGTTCTTCAGCAACCCAATCTCCAAACTCTGCTCTCTTCAACACTCCTTCTTCTCCCCAGTCTCCATCGTCTGCTCTCTGTAAGAATCCTTCTGTACCCCAGTCTCCAACCTCTCCTCTTAGTAAAAGTCCTTCTGCACGTCATTCTGACATCTGCTCTCTGTAACGATCCTTCATTACCTCAGTCTCCAAACTCTGCTTTCTGAAATAGGCCTTCTGCACCCCAGTCTCCAACCTCTTCTCTTTGTTTCAGTCCTTCTGTACCCCAGTAACCTTCAACTGCACTCTGTAACAATCCTTCTGCACCTCAGTCTCCCACCTCACCTCTCTGCAATGGTCTTTCTGCACAGCAGTCTTCAACATCTCCTCTCTGTAACAGTTCTTTTACACCCCAATCTCCAACCTCTACTCTCTGCAACAGTCCTTCTGCACCCCAGTCTCCAAAATCTGATCTCTGCAACAGTTCTTCTACACCCCAATCTCCAACCTCTACTCTCTGCAACAGTCCTTCTGCACCCCAGTCTCCAACATCTGATCTCTGCAACAGTTCTTCTCCAACCAAATCTCCAACCTCTACTCTCTGCAACAGTCCTTCTGTACTGCAGTTTCCAAGCACTACTCTCTGTAACAGTCCTTCTGCTCCCCAGTCTCAAACCTCTGCTTTCTTTATCAGTCCTTCTGCAATAAAGTCTCCAACATCTACTCTCTGTAACAGTCCTACTGCGCACCAGTCTCCAAACTCTGATCTCTGTAACAGTCATTCTACACCCAAGTCTCCAACTTCTGCTCTCTTTAACAGTTCTTCGGTGTCCCATTCTCCACACTCTGCTCTCTGCAACGATCCTTCTGCACCCAAGTCTCCAAACTGTGCTCTCGGCAACAGTTCTCCTGCACCCCAGTTTCGAAACTCTTCTCTCTGTAAGAATGTTCTGCACCTCAGTTTCCAAACTCTTCTTTCTGTAACATTGCTTCTGCACCCCAGTCTCCAAATTGTGCTCTCTGCAATGGTCTCTCTGAACCCCAGTCTCCAATCTCTGTTCTCTACAACAGTTCTTCTGTACAAGAGTCTTCAACCTCTATTCTCTGTAAGGGTTTTTCTTAACCCCAGTCTCCAACCTCTGCTTTCTGTATCAGTCCTTCAGCAACACAGTCTCCAAAATCTGCTCTCTTTAAAAGTTTTTATGCACCTCACTCTGCAAACTCTGCTCTCTGAAACAGTCCTTCTGGACCCAAGTCTTCAACCTCTGCTCTCTGTAACAGTCTTTGTGTACTGCACTCTTCAAAATCTGCTCTCTATAACGGTCTTTTTGCACCCCAGTCTCCAACCTCTGCTCTCTGTAACAGTCCTTCTGCACCTCAGTCTCCAACCTCTGCTCTCTGCAACA
This sequence comes from Ictidomys tridecemlineatus, assembly GCF_052094955.1. NCBI lineage: Eukaryota > Metazoa > Chordata > Mammalia > Rodentia > Sciuridae > Ictidomys > Ictidomys tridecemlineatus. The sequence goes on from NW_027525250.1 coordinate 10,531, forward strand.
GTCCTTCTACACCCCAGTCTTAAACATCTGCTCTCTGCCACACTTCTTCTACACGCAAGTCTCCAACTCTACTCTCTGCAACAGTCCTTCTGCATCCCAGTCTCCAATTTCTGGTCTCTATAAGATCCTTCTTCACCCCAGTTTCCAAACTTTGTTCTCTGTGACATTCCTTCTGTACCCCAGTCTCCAAGATCTACTCTCTGTAACAGTTTTTCTGTACTGCAGTCTCCAAACTCTGCTCTCTGAAACAGTCCTTCTGAAACCCAGTCTCCAAACTCTGCTCTCTGCAACAATCTTTCTGCACCTAAGTCTCCAACTTCTGCTCTCTGTTACAGGCCTTCTGCACCCCAGTCTCAAACAGCTTTTCTCTGTAACAGTTCTTCGGCAACCCAATCTCCAAACTCTGCTCTCTTCAACACTCCTTCTTCTCTCCAGTCTCCATCGTCTGCTCTCCGTAAGAATTCTTCTGTACCCCAGTCTCCAACCTCTCCTTTTAGTAAAAGTTCTTCTACACGTCATTCTGCAACATCTGCTCTCTGTAACGATCCTTCATTACCTCAGTCTCCAAACTCTGCTCCCTGTAACAGGCCTTCTGCACCCCAGTCTCCAACCTCTTCTATTTGTTTCAGTCCTTCTGTACCCCAGTAACCTTCAACTGCACTCTGTAACAATCCTTCTGCACCTCAGTCTCCCACCTCACCTCTCTGCAACGGTCCTTCTGCACCCCAGTCTCCAACCTCTCCTCTCTGTAACAGTTCTTCTACACCCCAATCTCCAACCTCTACTATCTGCAACAGTTTTTCTGCACCCAAGTCTCCAACATCTGATCTCTGCAACAGTTATTCTTCACCCCAGTCTCCAACCTCTTCTCTCTGTAACAGTCCTTCTGTACTGCAGTTTCCAAACACTACTCTCTGTAAGGGTCCTTCTGCACCCCAGTCTCAAACCTCTGCTTTTTGTATCAGTCCTTCTGCAATAAAGTCTCCAACCTCTACTCTCTGTAACAGTCCTACTGCACACCAGTCTCCAAACTCTGATCTCTGTAACAGGCCTGCTGCACCCAAGTCTCCAACCTCTGCTCTCTTTAAAAGTTCTTCGGCGTCCCAGTCTCCACACTCTGCTCTCTGCAACGATCTTTCTGCACCCAAGTCTCCAAACTGTGCTCTCAGCAACAGTCCTTCTGCACCCCAGTTTCGAAACTCTTCTCTCTGTAAGAACGTTCTGCACCTCAGTTTCCAAACTCTTCTTTCTGTATCATAGCTTCTGCATCCCAGTCTCCAAATTCTGCTCCCTTCAATGGTCCCTCTGAACCCCATTCTCCAATCTCTGTTCTCTACAACAGTTCTTCTGTACAAGAGTCTTCATCCTCTATTCTCTGTAAGGGTCCTTCTTAACCCCAGTCTCCAACCTCTGCTTCAGTCCTTCAGCAACACAGTCTCCAAATTCTGCTCTCTGTAAAAGTTTTTATGCACCTCACTCTGCAACCTCTGCTCTCTGAAACAGTCCTTCTTGACCCCAGTCTTCAACCTCTGCTCTCTTTAACAGTCCTTGTGTATTGCAGTCTCCAAACTCTGCTTTCTGTAACGATCCTACTGCTCTCCAGTCTACAAACTCTGCTTTTTCTATCAGTTTTTCTGAACCCCAGTCTCCAATCTTTTCTCTCTGTAACTTTCCTTCTGCACCTCAGACTCCAACCTCTGTTCTCCACAACAGTCTTTTTGCACCCCAATCTCCAACGTCTGCTCTCTGCAACAGTCCTACTGCACCCCAGTCTCCAACCTCTGCTCTCTGTATCAATCCTTCTGCACCTCAGTCTCCAAGTCTTCTCTCTGCAACGGTCCTTCTGCACCCCAGTCACCAACCTCTGTTTTCTAAAACACTTTTTCTGCACCCAAATCTCCAACCTCTGCTCTCTGTAACAGTCCTTCTGTTCCGCAATCTCAAACCTCTGTTTATTTTAATGGTCCTTCTGCACCCTAGTTTGAAACCTCTGCTGTCTGTATCAGTCCTTCTGCACCACAGTCTTCAAACTCTGCTGCTATAACAGTTTTACTGCACATCAGTCTGCAATTTCTGCTCTCTGCAATAGTCCTTCTGCACACGTCTTCAACCTCTGCTTTCTGTATCAGTCCTTCTGCACTTCACTCTCCAAACTCTGCTCTCTGCAACAGTCCTGTGGCACCCCAATCTCTAAATGCTACTCTTTGCAACAGTCTTTCTCCACCAAAGTCTCCAACCTCTACTCTCTGAAACAGTTCTTCTGCACCCCAATCTCCAACCTCTACTTTCTGCAATAGTCCTTTTGCACCAAAGTCTCCAACCTCTACTCTATGAAACAGTCTTTCTGCACCCAAGTCTCCAACATCTGCTCTCTACAATAGTCCTTCTGCACCCCAGTTTCCAATCTCTGCTTTCTGTATTAGTACTTCTGAACTCAAGTCTCTAACTACTGCTCTCTGTAACAGTCCTTCTGCACCTCAGACTCCAAATTTTGGTCTCAGCAACAGTCCTTGTCCACCCGAATCTCCAAACCCTACTCTCTGCAACAGTCTTTCTGCACCCCAGTCTCCAACCTCCTCTCTGCAACAGTCCTTCTTCACCCCAGTCTCCAACATCTGATCTCTGTAACAGTCCTTTTCCACCCCAGTCTCCCAACTCTGCTCTCTGTAACACTCTTTCTGTATTGCAGTTTCCAAACTCTTCTCTCTGTAACTGTCCCTCTGCACACCAGTCTTCAGCCCCTGCTTACTCTATCTGTTCTTCTGCACTTAAGTCCCCAACCTCTGCTCTCTGTACAGTCCATCTGCACCTCAGTCTCCAAATTCTGCTGTCTGCAACAGTCTTTCTGCACCCCAATCTCCAACCTATGCTCTCTGCAACAGTCCTTCTAGACCCCCTCTTTAACCTCTGCACTCCACAACTGTCTTTCTGCACCTCAGTCTCAAACCTCTGCTCTCTGCAATAGTCTTTCTACACCTCAGTCTTCAACATCTACTCTCTGTAACAGTCCTTCTGCACCTCAGTCCCCAACCTCTGCTCTATGTAACAGTCCTTATATTCTGCAGTCTCCAACCTCTGTTTTCTGTAATGGTCCTTCTGCACCCCAGTTTCCAACCTATGCTTTCTGTATCAGTCCTTCTGCACCTCAGTCTGCAACCTCTGCTCTCTGCAATAGTTGTACTGAACCCAAGTCTCCAAACTCTGCTCTCTGCAACACTCTATCTGCACCCCAGTCTCCAACATTTGCTCTCAACAGCTGTCCTTCTTTACCCTAGTCTCCAACCGCTGCTCTTTGCAACAGTCCTTCTGCACCCCAGTCTTCAACCTCTGCTTTCTGTATCAGTCCTTCTGCACCCCATTCTCCAACCTCTGCTCTCTGTAACAATCCTTCTTCACTTCAGTCTCTAACCTCTGCTCTCTGCAACATTCCTGTGGATCTCCAATCTCCAAATGCTACTCCCTGCAACAGTCTTTCTCCACCCAGTCTCCAACCTCTGCTCTCTGCAACAGTTTTCCTGCAACCCAATCTCCAACCTCTACTCTCTGCAATAGTCCTTCTGCACCCAAGTCTCCAAACTCTACTAAATTAACAGTCCTTATGCACCCCAGTCTACAACATATGCTCTCTACGAAAGTCTTTCTGCACCCCAGTATCCAATCTCTGCTTTTTGTATCAGTACTTCTGCACTCAAGTCTCTAACCACTGCTTTCTGTAACATTCTTTCTGAACCTCAGTCTCCAAATTCTGCTCACTGCAACAGTTCTTCTAGAGCAAAGTCTCCAACCTCTGCACTCCTCAAAAGTCCTTCTGCACCTCAGTCTCCAACCTCTAATCTCTACAATGGTCTTTCTACATTTCAGTCTTCAACATGTACTCTTTGTAACAGTCCTTCTGCACCTCAGTCTCTAATTTCTGCTCTCTGTATGATCCTTCTTAAAAGAAGTCTCCAAACTCTGCTTTCTCTAACAGTCCTTTTGCACCCCAGTCTCCAAACTATGCTCTCTGTAACAGGCCTTCTGCACATCAGTCTCCATCTTCTACTCTCCGTAACAGGCCTTCTGCACTCAAGTCTCTGAACTCTGCTCTCTTTAACAGTCCTTCCACCCCAGTCTCCAACCTCTGCTCTCTGTAACAGTCCTTCTGCACCCCAGTCTCCAAATTCTGTTTTCAGTATCTGTCCTGCACTCCAGTCTCCAAACACTGCTCTCTGTAACCATTTTTCTGCACCTCAGTCTTCAACCTTTGCTCTCTAGAACACTCCTTCTATACCCCAGTCTTCATTATCTACTCTCTGAAACGATCCTTCTGAACCCCATTCTCTAACTTCTGCTCTATGCAACAGTCCTGTGGCACCCTAATCTCCAAATGTTACTATCTGCAGCAGTCTTTCTCCACCCAGTCTTCAACCACTGCTCTCTGCAACAGTTCTCCTGCAACCCAATCTCCAACCTCTACTCTCTGCAATAGTCCTTCTGCACCCAAGTCTCCTACCTCTACTCTATGCAACAGTCCTTCTGCACCCCAGTCTCCAACATCTGCTCTCTACAACTGTCCTTCGGCACCACAGTCTCCAAACTCTGTTCTCTTTAACAGTCCTTCTGCACCTCACTCTGAAACCTCTGCTCTTTGCAACAGTGCTTCTGTACCCCAGTTTTCAACCTCTGCTCTCTGCAACAGTCCGTCTGCACCCAAGTATCCAAACTCTGCTCTCTTTAACTTTCCTTTTCCACTGCAATCTCCAACCTCTGCTCTCTGTAACAGTCCTTCTGTACTGCAGTCTCCAACCTTTGCTCTCTGTAACGGTATTTCTGCACCCCAGTCTCCAAATTCTTCTTTCTGTATCAGTCCTTCTGCACCTCGGTCTCTAACCTCTGGTCTCTGTAAGAGTCCTTCTGCACCTCAGATTCCAACCTCTGCTCTTTGCAACACTACTTCTCCACCCCAATCTCAAACCTCTGCACTTTGCAACACTCTTTCTGCACCTCAGTGTCCTAATTCTGCTCTCTGTAAGATCCTTCTGCACCCCAGTCTTCAACCTCTGTTCTCTACAACACTTATTCTGCACAACAGTCTTCATCCTGTTCTCTTTGTTACAGTCTTTCTGCACCACAGTCTGCAACCTCTGCTATCTGAAACAGTCCTTCTCCACCCCAGTCTCAAACCTCTGCTCTCTTCTACAGTCCTTCTGCACCCAGGTCACCAAGGTCTGCTTTCTGTATCAGTCCTTCTGAACCCCAGTCACCAACCTCTGCTCTCTGTAACAGTCCTTCTGCACCCAAGTCTCCAACCTCTACTGTCTGCAGCAGTCATTCTCCACCCCAGTCTCCAACCTCTGCTGACGGCAACAATTCTTCTGGACGCCAATCTCCAACCTCTACTCTCTGAAACAGTCGTTCTACACACCAGTCTCCAACCTCTGCTTTCTTTAACAGGCCGTCTGCACCTCAGTCTGAAAACTCTGCTCTCTGCAAAAATCCTTTTGCACCTCAGTCTCCACCTTCTGCTCTCTGTAACAGTCCTTCTGTACCTCAGTCTTCAACCTCTGCTCTCTGTAAGATCCTTTGGTAACCCAGTCTTTAACCTCTGCTCTCTGTAACTGTTCTTCCGCACCTCAGTCTCCAAGCCCTGCTCTCTGTAACAGGTCTTCTACATCCCAATCTCCAAACTCTGCTTTCTGTAACAGGCATTTTTACCACAGTCTCCATTCTCTTTTCTCTTCAACAATCCTTCTGCACCCCAGTCTCAAACCTCTGCTCTCAGCAACAATTTTTCTGCACCGCAGTCTTTAATCTATGCTGTGTGTCAGATCCTTCTGCACACCTGTCTCCAACCACTGCACACTGAAACAGTCCTTCTGTACCGCAGTCTCCAACCTCTGGTCTCTGTAAGGGTCCTTGTGCACCTCAGTCTCCAACCTGTGCTCTCTGTAAATGAACTACTGCATCCCAGTCTTCAACCTTTGCTCTCTGTAAAAGTCCTTCTGCACCCCAGTCTCCAACCTCTGCTCTCTGCAACTATCCTTCTGCACCCCAGTCTCAAAACTCTGTTCTCTAAAACAGTTATTCTTCACCCCAGTCTCCAACCTCTGCTCTCTGTAATGGTCCTTCTGTACCGCAGTCTCCAACCTTTGATCTTTGTCAGGGTCCTTATTCACCACAGTATCCAACCTCAGCTTTCTGTATTCGTCGTTTTCCACCACAGTCTCCAAACTCTGCCCGCTCTAACAGTCCTTCTGCAACTCAGTCTGCTCTGTGCAACAGTACTTCTACACCCCAGTTTCCATCCTCTGCTCTCTGCAACAGTCATTTTCCTCCACAGACTCGAACATCTGCACTCTGATACAGTTCTTCTCAACCCCAGTCTCAAACCTCTGCTCTCTGTAACAGTCCTTCTGTACTGAAGTCTCCAACCTCTGCTCTCTGTAAGGGTCCTTCTGCACCCCAGTTTCCAAACTCTGCTTTCTATAACAGTTCTTGCGCACCCCAGTCTCCAACCTCTACTCTCTGTAATATCCTACTGAAACCTAGTCTCCAAACTCTGCTCTCTGTAACAGTCCTTTTATACCCCAGTCTCCAAACTCTGCTCTCTGTAACAGGCCTTGTGAAGCACAGTCTCCAACATCTGCTTTCTATATCAGTCCTTCTGCACCCCAGTCTCAAACCTGTGCTCTCTGCAACTATCCTTCTGCACCACAGTCTTCAACTTCTCCTCGCTGCAAAAGTCATTGTGCACCCCAGTTTCCAACATCTGCTCTTTGCAAAAGTTCTTCTGTACCTCAGTCTGAAAACTCTGCTCTCTACAACAATCATTCTGCACTCCAGTCTCCAACTTCTGCTCTCTGTAGCAGTCGTTCTGTACCTCAGTCTCCAACCTCTGCTTTCTGTAAAACCCTTCTGCACCCCAGTCTACAACTTCTGCTCTCTGTAAGAGGCCTTCGGCACCCCCGTCTCAAACCTCTACTCTCTGCAACGAGCCTGTTGCATCCCAGTCTCTAACTTCTGCTCTCTGCAACATTTCTTCTGCACCTCAATCTCCAACCTCGCTCTCTGCAACGGTCCTTGTACAATCCAGTCTCCAACCTCTACTCTCTGTAACAGTCCTTCTGAACCGGAGTCTGCAAATTATGCTCTCTGCAACAGTCCTACTGAAACAAGTCTCCAACATATGCTCTCTGCAGCAGTCCTTCAACACCCCAGTCTTCAACCTCTTCTCTGTGTAACAGTCCTTCTGCACCCCAGTCTCCAACCTCTGCTCTCTGTAACAGTCCTTCTGCACTATATTCTCTAACCTCTGCTCTGTGTTACAGTCTTTGTATACCACAGTCTCCAACCTCTGCTCTCTGTAACGGTCCCTGTGCACCCCAATTACCAACCTTTGTTTCTGTAACAGTCCTTCTGCACCTCAGTCACCAAACTCTGCTCTCTGTAACCATCCTTCTGCACCTCAGTCTCCATCTTCTGCTCTCTGTAACAGTCCTTCTGCACCTCAGGCTGAAACCTCTATTCTCTGCATGATCCTTCTGCATTCCAGTCTCCAACCACTGCTCTCTGTAACAGTCATCCTGCACCTCAGTCACCAACCTCTGCTCTCTGTAAGATCCTTCTGCAACCCAGCCTCAAAACTCTTCTCTCTATATCAGTCCTTCTGCTATCCAGCCTCAAAAGTCTGCTCTCTGTAACAGTCCTTCTGCATCCAAGTCTCCAACCTCTGCTCTCTGTAGCAGGCATTCTGCACCCCTGTCTCCAAACTCTGCTCTCTGAAACAGTCCTTCTGCACGGAAGTCTCTAACCTCTGCTCTCTTTAAGGGTTTTCTTAACCCCAGGCTCCCACCTCAGCTTTCTGTACCATAATTCTTCACCCCAATCTTCAACGTCTTCTCTGTGTAACAGTCCTTCTGCATCTCAGTCTCCAAACTCTGCTCTCTCCAACAGTCCTTCTGCACCCCAGTCTCCAACCTCTGCTTTCTGCAACATTACTTCTGCACCCCAGTCTTTAACCTGTTCTCTCTGTAACAGTCCTTCTGCACCCCAATCTCCCACCTCTGCTCTCTGTAACAATCCTTCTACAGCCCAGTCTCCACCTCTGCTCTCTGCAATGATTCTTCTGCAACTCCGTCTCTAACTTCTGCTGTCTTCGACGATCCTTTGGCACCTCACTCTTCAAACTCTGCTCTCTGTAACAGTTTTTGTGCACCTCAGTCTTCAACCTCTACTCCTGCAACCGTCTTTATGCATCCCAGTCTCCAAACTCTGCTCTCTGCAACGAAACTTCTGCACCCCAGTCTCCAACGTCTCCTCTCCTTAACACTCCTTCTGCACCCCAGTCTCCAACCTTTGTTCTCTGTAAGGTCCTTCTGCACTCCAGTTTTCAAACTCTGCTCTCTGTAACATTCCTTCTCCAACCCAGTCTCCAAACTCTGCTTTCTTTAACGGTCCTGCTGCAACCCAGTCTCCAACCTCTGTTCTCTGAAACAGTCCTTCTGCTCCCCAATTTCCAATATCTGCTCTCTGTAAAAGTCTTTCTGTACCACAGTCTCCAACTTCTGCACTCTGTTATGGTCCTTCTGTACCCTAGTCTCCAACCTCTGCTTTCTGTATCAGTCCTTCTGCACCACAGTCTCCAAACTCTGCTCTCTGTTAACGTCCTTCTGCACCTCAGTCTCCAAACTCTGCTTTCTGTAAGATCTTTCTGCAACCAAGTCTCCAAACTCTGCTCTCCGTAACGATCCTTCTTCACCCCAGTCTCCAACCTCTTCTCTTTGCAACAGTCATTCTGAACCCCAGTCTCCAACATCTGCTCTCTGCAACAGTCCTTCTGCACCTCAGTTCGAAAACTCTGCTCTCTGCAACGATCTTTGTGCACCCCAATCTCCAAACTCTGCTTTCTGTAACAGTCCTTCTGAACCTCAGTCTCCAACTTCTGCTCTCTGCAACAGTTCTACTGCACCCCAGTCTTTAACATCTACACTCTAAAAAAGTCCTTCTACACCCCTGTCCAAATGCAGAAGAATAAGACCTGAACTCTCGCTCACCCTGCAAAAAATCAACTCAAAATGCATTAAAGAACCAGGCACTAGACCAGAAATTATGCAGTCAATACTCCATCCTACAGGCAGAGGAAATGACTTTCTCAATAGGATGCCAAAGCTCAGGAGATAATACCAAACGTTAGCTAATAGAATGGCATCAAATTAAGAAGGTTCTGCACAGCAAAGAAGACAATTAGAATATGAAGAGAGAACCTACGGAAAGGGAGAAAATCTTTATGAGGTGCTCTTCTAAAAGAGGATGAATATTCAGAATATTAATAAAGAACTCAAAAAACTTAACATCAAACCCACAATTATTAAATAACCCAATTATCAAATAACCCAATTACCAAATGGGAAACTAAATGAACTAAACAGACACGTCTTAGAAGAAAATATGTGAGTGGCCAACAAATATATGAAAATACTTGCAAGTCAAGACTACCCTGAGATTTCATCTCACTTAAGTGACAAAGGCAACCACCAAGAATACAAACAGAAATGAGTGTGACAAGGAGTGAATTGGAGAGAAAGGAGCACTCTCACCCTGTTTGTGGGCATGTAAATCAGCACAACCACCACGGAAATAAGGATGGAGGCTCCTCAGAAGTTGCTATGGACTACCCTGCGACCCAGCTCTACCTCTGCTTGGAATTTATCACAGCGGATCGAAGACATCATACTATAATGACACATACATGCCCATGAACCAGCCGAGGTGACATCAGTGGACGAATGGATAAAGAACATCTGGTATATGCACACTGGAATTTCATTCATCCATAAAGAAGAACGAAATTATGTCATGCTGGAAGATGGATGGATCTTCAGAACATTAAGGGAAATAAGCAACTCAGAAAGTTAAGGGCCGTATGTTTTTCCTCTGTTAAAGCTAGAGGGAAAAAAGGAAGGAAAGTTGGGAAGAGAGTCTCATCATGAAAGTTGAAGGAAGATCAGTAGAGTCAAGGCACCAGGGGAGGAGGTGAGGAAAAGGGAAATACTGGAATGATATTGGCCAAAGTTCACGGTTATTTTGTGTGCATGTTCAAATATGTGTCAGCAAATCCCACCATTATGGACCACTACAATGCACCAATAAAGTGTGAAAAGAAGAGTTTCACATTACATGGGACAGGCACTATTCTAGGAGGGTGCCCATTTTTTCCCATCTATAAATACCACGATCATTTACCACTGTCAAAAATCTCTACAGATTCAAATGTTCTGATCACTGCTCCACCACATGACCTCTTCTCCTTAAGGGTCCCCTTATTCTCACTGAAATCAGAAAGCCTGTTTCAACGATGCCATCTATTACTGTCTTCCCAGGCTGCCGAGGACAGCGGCTGCGGGTTTCACAAGGATCTGGTGCTGCCTTCTGAATGCATGTCCACGAGGCCTTGGCGAAGGCTGGTGCTCCAGGCCCTCCTCCAGATCCAGCTGTGAGGCCAGGGAAGGGGTCACATAACACGCCATTTAACACCTTGTTTATTTCTGATCACCATCCTCTTTATTATTCCAGTATCATATTGGTCATTGAACTTAAGCAAACACTGAGTCCAGATTTCAGTCCATCAACCAAAGAGAGTCTAATAGCCACTCCCCGTGGCTCAGGAAAATCTTTGGCCCTAACAATTCCGGTGATTACGTCCCTGTGACTGCATTTAAGATGATCCAACAATATGTCCTGACTTCTTTGGTCTAGAAGACTCAAACAAATTCTCTTATATATTCTTAAGGCTCCTATTAACAAAATACAGTAAAATATTTACCTTTTATTTTGGTGTGACCCTTATACTCTCCTGGGTTATATTTTATACTCTTACCTGAGGCGTTCTAGGATCAGACCCCAATTAAGAGACTGGTGAATATGTGGGATGATGGATGAGCATCTTAAAGACAATTGGGCTGGGGATGTGGCTCAAGCAGTAGTGAGCTTGCCTGGCACGCATACGGTCCGGGTTCGATCCTCAGCACCACGTACCAACAAAGATGTTGTGTCCGCTGAGAACTAGAGTATGAATATTAAAAATTCTCTTTCTCTCTCTCTTTCTCTCTCTCTCTCCCCTCTGCTCTCCTCTCCTCTCTCACTCTCTCTTAAAAATAAAAAAAGAAAACTGCCCTGGTAGAGTTACCATAGCGTATTCAATTTAGGGAAAGCTAGTCTCCTCGGGGAAGGAGAGGCTGCTTCTGACAGCATAGAGGGTTAATGGAGATTTCAGGGTTCAAGGCTCTGATATTTTTCTAATTCCACTGGTATTTTTTCATTTTAATTAACAGGGTCTCAATCATTCCCCCATTAATGTCCTAATTGACATAAGAGAGACCTGGAGAAATTGTGGATTTATAATTTTCTTTGTACTTCTGCAATTAGGAGAATTGGATGTTTTATTCTGATATTAACCTTTATCAGTTTCCAGAGAGAAAATA
>NW_027525251.1:0-21968 GCF_052094955.1 Ictidomys tridecemlineatus
CTCAGTTTGAAACCTCTGCTCTCTGCATCGATCCTTCCACACCCCAGTCTCCATATTGTGCTATCTGTAACAATCCTTCTGCACCCCAGTCTCCAACCTCTGCTCTCTGTAAAAGGTCTTCTGCACCCCAGTCTATAAACTCTGCTCTCTGTAACAGGCCTTCTGCACCCAAGTCTCCAACCTTTTCTCTCTGCAACGATCCTTCTGCACCTCAGTCTCCAACCTCTGCTCTCTGCAACAGTCTTTATGCAACTAAGTCTCCAACCTCTGCTCTCTGTAACAGTCCTTCTGCACCCCAGGCTCCAAACTCTGCTCTCTGTAAAATTCTTTCTGCACCTCAGTCTCCAAAGTCTGCTCTCTGTAACAGTCCTTCTGCATCCCAATCTCCAACCTCTTCTCTCTATAAAGGTCCTTCTGCATGCCAATTGCCAAATCTGATTTCTTTAACAGTCTTTCTGCACCTCAGATTCTAACCTCTGCTCTCTGTAACAGTCCTTCTAAGCCTCAGTCTGAAACCTCTGCTCTCTGCATCGATCCTACTGCACCCCAGTCTCCATACTGTGCTATCTGTAACAATCCTTCTGCACCCCTGTCTCCAACTTCTGCTTTCTGGAAAAGGTCTTCTGCACCCCAGTCTTAAAACTCTGCTCCCTGTAACAGGCCTTCTGTACCCCAGTCTCCAACATTTTCTCTCTGCAACGATCCTTCTGCACCTCAGTCTCCAACCTCTGCTCTCTGCAACAGTCTTTATGCAACTCAGTCTCCAACCTCTGCTCTTTGTGACAGTCCTTCTGCACCCCAGTTTCCAAAATCTGCTCTCTGCAAGGATTCTTCTTTTACCCAGTCTTCAAACTCAGCTCCCTGTAACAGTTCTTTTGTATCACAGTCTCCAACCTCTTTTTTTTGTAACGGTACTTCTGCTCCCAAATTGCTAACCTCTGCTTTCTGTTAAAGTCCTTCTGCACCCCAGTCTCTAACCTCTTCTCTCTGCAGCGATCCTTCTGCACCTCAGTCTCTAAACATGCTCTCTGGGACATTCCTTCTGCACCCCAGTATCCAACTTCTGCGCTATGTAAAAGTCCTCTGCAAATCAGTCTTCAAACTTTGCTCTTTGTAATGGTCCTTGTGCACTCCAGTATTAAAACTCTGCTCTCTATAACAATCCTTCTGCACCTCAGGCTCCAACGTCTGCTCTCTGTAACAGTCCATCTGCACCCCAGTCTCCAACATCTGCTCTGTGCAACGGTTCTTCTGCACCCCAGTCTCCAAACTCTGCTCTCTGTAACAGTCCTTCTGTACCTCACACTCCAACCTCTGCTGTCTGTAAAAGTCTTTCTATGCCTCAGTCTAAAATCTCTGCTCTCTCCAATGATCATTCTGCACCCCAGTCTCCAATCTGTGCTATCTGTAACAATCTTTCGGCAAAACAGGCTCCAAACTCTGCTTACTGTAACAGTTCTTCTGTACCACAGACTCCAACCTCTGCTCTCTGCGACGGTCCTTCTGCACCAAAGTTTCCAACCTCTGTTTTATGGAACAGTCCTTCTGCACCCCAGGCTCCAAACTCTGCTCTGTGTAACAGTTCTTGTGTACCGCAGTCTCAAACCTGTGCTCTCTGTAACAGTCCTTCTGCATGTCAGTCTCCAACCTCTGCTCTCTGCAACAGTCCTTCTACACCCCAGTCTCCAATCTCTTCTCTCTTCAACAGTCCTTCTACACCCCAGTCTCCAACCTCTGCTATCTGCAACCATCCTTCTGCATCTCAGTCTCTAACGTCTGCTCTCTGCAACAGTCCTTCTGCACCCAATCTCCAAACTCTGCTCTATGCTACAGTTCGTCTGCATCCCAGTCTCCAACCTCTGTTCTCTGCAACATTTCTTTCTGCACCCCAATCTCCAAACTTTGCTCTCTGTAACTGTCCTTCTGCACCCCAGTCTCCAACATCTGCTCTTTGCAATGATACGTCTTTTCACCAGATTTCAAATTCTGCTCTCTGCAATGGTCCTTCTGCAACCCAGTTTCATACCTCTGCTCTTTGTAACTGTCCTTCTGCACTTTAGTCTCCAAACTCTCCTCTCTGCAACAGTCCTTCTGCACCCCAGTGTCCAATCTCTGCTCATTGTAACAGTTCTTCTGTACCCCAATCTAAAAATCTGCTCTCTGTAACACACCTTCTGAACCTGAGTCTTCACCCTCTGATCTCTGTATCAATCTTTCTGGATCTCAGTATCCAACCTCTGCTCTCTACAACACTCCTTCTGCTCCTAAGTCTCCAACCTCTACTCTCTGTAAAAGTTCTTCTGCACCTCAGTCTCCAAACTCTGACTTCTGAAAGATCCTTCTGCAACCCATTCTTCAAACTCTGCTCTCAGTAACAGGCCTTCTGCACACCAGTCTTCAACCCTGAGCTCTGTAACAGGCCTTCTGCACCACAGTCTCAAACCTGTGCTCTCTGCAATTACCTTCTTCTACCCAGTCTCCAAACTCTGCTCTCTGTAACAGTCCATCTGCACTCCAGAATCCAACATCTGCTCTCTGCTACAGTCCTTCTGCACCTCATTCTGAAAACTCTGCTCTCTGCAACAATCCTTCTGCACCCCAGGTTCCAACCTTTGCTCTCTGTAACAGACCTTCTAAACCTCAGACTACAAAATGCTCTCTGTAACATCCTTCTGCAACCCAGTCTTGAAACTGTGCTATATGTAACAGTGCTTCTGCATCCCAGTCTCAAAACTCTGCTCTCTGTAACAGGCCTTCTGCACCGCACTCTCCAAAGTCTTTACTCTGTAACAGGCCTTCTGCACAAAAGTCTCCAACCTCTTCTCTCTGGAACGATCCTTCTTCACCTCAGTCTCAAATCTCTGCTCTCTGCAACAGTCCTTCTGCAAACCAGACTCGAACCTCTGTTCTCTGTAACAATTCTTCTGCACCTCAGTCTCCAACCTCTGCTCTCTGCATCGGTTCTTCTGCACCCAACTCTCCAACCTCTGTTCTCTGCATCAGTCCTTCTGTACCCAAGTCTCTAACCTCTACTCTCTGTAACAGTCCTTCTGTATCGCAGTCTCAAAACTCTGCTCTCTGCAACAGTACTTCTGCACCCCATTCTCCAACCTCTGCTCTCTGCAACATTTTTTTTGCACTCCAGTCTCCAAACTGTGCTCTCTGTAACTGTCTTTCTGACCCCAGTCTCCTACCTATGCTCTCTGAAACGATCCTTCTGCACCTCAGGCTCCAAGCTTTGCCCTCTGCAATGATCCTTCTAAACCTCTGTTCCAACCTCTGCTCTCTGTAACGATCTTTCTGCAACTCAGTCTCCAACCTCTGCTCTCTGTAACAGTCCTTCTTCATTGCAGTCTCAAACCTCCGCTCTCTGCAATATTTCTTCTGCACCTCAGTCTTCAACCAGTGCTCTCTGCAACTGTCCTGCTGTAACCCACCTCTGCTCTCTGTAGTGATCCTTCTGCACCTAAGTCTCCAAACTCTGCTGTCTTCAACAGTCCATCTGCACCCCAGGGTCCAAGCTCTGCTCTCTGTAACAGTCCTTCTGCACATCAGTTTCCAAACTCTGCTCTCTGTAAAAATTCTTCTTCACCTCAGTCTCAAAACTATGTTCTCTGTAACAGGCCTTCTGCACCCCAGACTGCAACCTCTGCTCTCTGTAACAATCTTTCTGCACCTCAGTCTCCAAACTCTGCTCTCTGTAACAAACCTTCTGCATTCCATTCTCCAACCTCTGCTCTCTGTAACAGTTCTTCTGGAAACCAATCTACAAACTCGGCTCACTTTAATACTCCTTCTGCACCCCAGTCTCCATCCTCTGCTCTCTGTAAGAATCCTTCTGCACCCCAATCTCAAACCGCTCCTCTCTGTAACAGTCCTTCTGCACCTCAGTCTCCAACCTCTGCTCTCTGTAATGAACCTTCAGCACCTCATTCTCCAACCGCTGCTCTCTGTAACAGGCCTTCTGAACCCCATTCTCCAACCTATGCTTTCTGGATCATTCCTTGTGCACACCAATATTCTACCTCTGCTCTCTGTGACAATAGTTCTGCACCTGAGTCTCCAACCTCTGCTCTCTGAAATGGTCCGTCGGCACCCCAGTCTCCAAACTCTGTTCTCTGCGCCAGTCCTTCTGCACCCCAGTATCTAACCTCTGATCTCTGTAACAGTCCTTCTGTACCAAAGTCTCAAAACTCTGCTCTTTGTAACGGTCCTTCTGAACACCTGTCTCCAACCTCTGCTCTCTGCAACAGTCCTTCTGCACCCCAGTCTCCAACATCTGCTGCCTGCAAAAGTCCTTCTACATCCAAGTCTCCAAACTCTGCTATCTGCAACAGACCTCCTGCACCCCAGTCTCCAACCTCTGCTCTCTGTAACAATCATTTTGTACCTCAGTCTCCAACCTCTATTCTCTGTAACAGTCCTTCTGCATCTCAGTCTCCAACCTCTACTCTCTAGAACAATACATCAGCACCACTGTCTCAAATTCTGGTCCCTGCAACAGTCTTTCTACACCCAAGTCTCCAACCTCTGCTATCTCAACAGTCCTTCTGCACCTTAGTTTCAATCCTCTGCTCTCTGCAACGAACCTTATGCACCGCAGTCTCCAACATCTGCTCTCTGCAACAGTCCTTCCTCACCTCAGTCTGAAAACTTTGCTCTCTGCAACGATCCTTCTTCACCTCAGTTCCCAAACTCTGATCTCTGCAATGGTCTTTCTGAACCCCAGTATTCAACCTCTGCTCTCTGTAACAATCCTTCTGCACCCCAGTCTCCAACCTCTGATCTCTGCAACAGTCCATCTGCACCTCAGTCTCCAAATTATGCTCTTGGTAAGATGCTTCTACACCCCTGTATCCAACCTCTGCTCTCTGTAACAGTCCTTCTGCATCCGAGTCTCCAACCTCTGATCTCTGTAACAGGACTTCCGCACCTCAGTCTCAAACCTCTGCTCTGCAACAGTCTTTTTCCACCCTAGTCTCAAACCTCTGCTCTCTACAACAGTCCTACTGCACACTAATTTCCAACATCTGCTCTCTGCAACAGTTCTTCTGCACCACAGTCTTAAAAATCTGCTCTCTGCAACAACACTTCTCAACCCCAGTCTTTAAACTCTGCACTTTGTACCTGTCTTTCTGCACAACAGTCTCCAACTTCTGCTCTCTGTACAGGACTTCTGCAACCCAGTCTCCAAGCTCTGCTCTCTGTAACAGGCCTTCTGCACCACAGTCTCCAACCTTTTCGCTCTGCAATGATTCTTCTCCACCCAAGTCTCCAACATCTGCTCTCTGCAACTGTCCTTTTGCACCCCAGTCTGAAAACTCTCCTCTCTGAAACATCCATCTGAACCCCAGTGTCCAACCTCTGCTCTGTGTAAGAGTCCTTCTGCACCCCAGTCTCCAAACGCTGCTCTCTGTAGCAGTTCTTCCTCACCTCAGTCTCCAAACCCTGCTCTCTGTAACAATCCTTCTGCACCCCAGTCTCTAATATCTGCTCTCTGCAACAGTCCTTCTGCATCCCAGTCTCCAAACCCTACTCTCTGCAACGAACATTCTTGACCCCAGTCTCCAACGTCTGCTCTCTGCAACAGTCCTTCTGCAATACAGTCTCCAACCTCTGCTCTCTGTAAGATCCTTCTGCACTCCAGTTTTCAACTCTGCTCTCTGTAAAATTTCTTCTCCACCCCAGTCTCAAACCTCTGTCCTCTGCAACAGTCCTTCTGCTCCCCAGTCTCCGAGATCTGCTCTCTGTAACAGACCTTATGTACTGCAGTTTCCAACCTCTGCTCTCTGTAAGTGTCCTTCTGCAACCCAGTCTCCAACCTCTGCTTTTTGAATCAGCCCTTCTGAACCCCAGTCTCCAACCTCTGCTCTTTGTATCTATCCTTTTGCACCTCAGTCTTCAACCTGTGCTTTCTTTAACAGTCCTTCTGCACCCCAGGTTCCAACCTCTGCTCTCTGTAACAGTCCTTCTATACCGCAGTCTCCAAACTCTGCTCTCTGTAACGGTCCTTCTGTACCCCAATTTCCAACCTATGCTTTCTGTAACAGTCCTTCTGCACGTCAGTCTCTAAACTCTGCTCTCTGTAACCGTCCTTCTACACCTCAGTCTTCAAACTCTGCTCTCTGTAACAGTACTTCTGCACCTCCGTCTGAAACCTCTGCTCTCCACGATTTTTCTGCACCCCAGTCTCAAATCACTGCTCTCTGTAACAGTCCACCTGCACCTCAGTCTCCAACATCTGCTTTCTGTAAGTTCCTTCAGCAAACCAGTCTCCAAACTCTGCTCTCTGTAACAGTTTTTCTGCACCCCAATCTCCAACCTCTCCTCTTTGTAACAGGCCTTCTGCACTCCAGTCTAAAAACTCTGCTCTCTATAGCAGGCTTTCTGGAACACACTCTCCATCCTCTGCTCTCTGCAACTATCCTTCTGCACCCGAGTCTCCAACCTTTGCTCTCTGCAATGATCCTACTGCAGCCCATTCTCCAACCTCTGATCTCTGCAAGAGTCCTTCTGCACATAAGTCTCTAACTTCTGCTCTCTGTACGATCCTTCTGCACCCCTGTCTCCAAGCTCTGCGATTTGCAACGATCCTTCTGCACCCCAGTCTCCAAACTCTGTTCTATAAACCAGGACTTTTGCACCTCAGTCTACAACCTCTGCTCTCTGCAACAGTCCTTCTTCACCCCAGTCTCTAACTTCTGCTCTAAGTGTCATTCTGCACCTTAGTCTCTAACCTCTGCTCTCTGCAACAGTCCTTCTACATGCCAGGCTTCAACCTCTGCTCTCTGCAACAGTCCTTCTGCACTTTAGTCTCAAACCTCTGCTCTCTGCAAGAGTCCTTCTGCACCCCAGTCTCCAAACTCTGCTCTCTGTAACAATCCTTCTGCACCTCAGTCTGCAAACTCTGTTCTCTGCAACGGTTCTTCTGCACTTCAGTCTCCAACCTCTGCTCTCTGTGGGATCCTTCGCCAACCCAGTCTTTCAACTCTGCTCTCTGTAACATTCCTTCTGCACACCAGTCTTCAATCTCTTCTCTCAGCCACGATCATTCTTAACCCCATTCTCCAACATCTGCTCTCTGCAACAGTCCTTCTACACCCCAGTCTTCAACATCTGGTCTCTGCAACAGTTCTTTTGCACCAAAGTCTGAAAACTCTGCTGTCTGAAACGAACCTCCTGCACCCCTGTCTCTTACCTCTGCTTTCTGTTACAATCCTTCTGCACCTCAGTCTTCGTCATCGGCTCTCTGTAAGATACATCTGAACCCCAGTCTCCAACATCTGCTCTGTGTAACAGTCCTTCTGCACCTCAGTCTCCAACTTCTGCTCTCTGCAACAGCCTTCTGCACCCCAGTCTGCAAACTCTGTTCTCTGCAACGATCTTTCTGGACCCCAGTCTCCAACATCTGCTCTCTGCAACAGTCCTAATGCACCACAGTCTCCAACCTCTGCTCTCTGTAAGATCTTTCTGCACTCCAGTTTCCAAACTCTGCTCTTTCTAACATTCCTTCTCCACTCTAGTCGCCAACCTCTGCTTTCTGCAAGGGTCCTGCGGCATCACAGTCTCCAAACTCTGTCCTCTGCAACAGTCCTTCTTCTTCCCAGTCTCCAATATCTGCTCTCTGTAACAGTTCTTTTGTACCGCATTCACCAAACTCTGCTCTATGTAACGGTCTTTCTACACTCCAGTCTCCAACCTCTGCTCTCTGTGTCTATCCTTCTTTACCTCAGATTCCAACCTGTGCTTTCTGTAACAGTCCTTCTGCACCCAAGTCTCCCACATCTGCTCTCTGCAATAGTCATTCTGCACCTCAGTCTAAAAACTCTGCTCTCTGCAACGACCCTTCTGCACCCCAGGCTCTGACCTCTGATCTCTGTAACAGTCCTTCTGCACCTCAGTCTCCCTACTCTGCCCTCTGTTTGATCCTTCTGCAACACAGTCTTTGAACTCTGCATTCTTTGACAGTCCTTCTGTATAGCAGTCTCCAACCTTTTCTCTCTGTAACAGGACTTCTGCAACACAATCTCTAACCTCTGCTTTCTGTGTCCGTCCTTCTGCACCTCAGTCTCCAAAATCTGCTCTCTGCAAAAGTCTTTCTGCACCCCATTCTCCAACTTCTGCTCTCTGCAACAATTCTTCTGAACAAAAGTGTCCAACCTCTTCTCTCTGAAAAACTCTTTCTGCACCTTAGTCTCTACTACCCTAGTCTCCAACCTCTGCTCTCTGCAACAGTCCTTCTGTACTGCAGTCTCCAACTTCTGCTCTCTGCAACGAACCTTCTGCACCCCAGTCTCCAACATCTGCTCTCTGGAAAAGTCCTTCTGCACCTCAGTCTGAAAATTTTGCTCTCTCAAACAATCCTTCTGCACCTGAGTCTTCAACATCTGCTCTCTGTGACAGTCCTTCTGCACCTCAGTCTCCAAACTCTGCTCTATGTAAGATCCTTCTGCAACACAGTCTCCAAAATTTGCTCCCTGTAACAGTCCATCTGCACCTCAGTCTCCAAACTCTGCTCTCTTTAACAGTCGATCTACACCTCAGCCTGAAACTTCTTCTCTCTGCAAGATCCATCAGAACCCCAGTCTCCAACCACTGCTCTCTGTAACATTCCTCCTGCACCTCAGTCTCCAAATTCTGCTCTCTGTAAGATACTTCTGCCACCCAGTCTCCTAACACTGCTCAGTATAATACTCCTCCTACACCCCAGTCTTCAACCTCTGCTCTCTTTAACTGGCCTTCTGCACCCCAGTCTCTAAACTCTTCTCTCTGCAAAGATCATTCTACACCTCAGTCTCCAACATCTGCTCTCTCTAAGATCCTTCTGCAACCCAGTCTCCCAACTCTGCCCTCTCTAACAGTCCTTCGGCACCACTTCTCCCAACTCTCCTCTCCGTAACAGGCCTTATGCACTCCAGTCTCTAAAGTCTGTTCTCTATTACAAGGCTTCTGCACCCTAGTCTCCAACCTCTGCTCTCTGCAACAGTCCTTCTGCACCCCAGTCTCAAACTTGTGGTGTCTGTCACAGTCCTTCTTCACCTCAAACTTAAAACGCTGTTCTCTGATACGATCCTCTTGCACCTCAGTCTCCAACCTCTACTCTCTGTAACAGTCCTTCTGCACCTGGGTCCAAAACATCTGGTCTCTGTTAGATCTTTCTTCAACCCAGTCTCCAAACTCTGTGATCTGTAACAGTTTTTCTGGAGCCCTTCTCCACACTCTGCTCTCCGTAACAGGCCTTCTGCACCGCAGTCTCAAACCTCTGCTCTCTGAAACAGATCTGCACGCCAGTGTGCAACCTCTGCTCTCTGTAACGGTCCTTCTGCACCCCAGTCTCACACCTCTGCTTTCTGTATCATAAGTCTTAACCCCAGTCCCTAAAGTCTGCTCTGTTTAACAGTCCTTCTGCACCTCAGTATCCAACCTATGCTTTCTACAACAGTCTTTCTACACCCCAGTCTCCAACCTCTGCTTTCTGCAACATTCCTTCTGCACCCCAGTCTCCAACCTGTGCTCTCTGTAATAGTCCTTCTGCACCGCAGTCTCCCACCTCTTCTCTCTGTAACGATCCTTCTGCAACCCAGTCTCCACCTCTGCTCTCTTCAATGATTCTTCTGCAACTCAGTCTCCAACTTCTGCTCTCTGCACCGATCCTTCTGCACCCAGGTCTCCAACTTCTACTCTGTAACTGTTTCTGCAACTCAGAATCCAACTTCTGCTCTCTTCAACCGTCCTTCTGCACCCCTGTCTCCAACCTCTGCTCTCTGCAATGATCCTAATGCACCCCAGTCTCCAGTCCTTCTGTACCGCATTCACCAAACTCTGCTCTCTGTAACAGTCCTTCTGCACCCCAGTCTCCAACGTCTCCTCTCCTTAACACTCCTTCTGCACTGCAGTCTCCAACCTCTGTTCTCTGTAAGTTCATTCTGCACCCCAGTTTCCAAACTCTGCTCTCTGTAACATTCCTTCTCTAATCTGGTCTACAACCTCTGCTTTCTTCAATTGTCCTGCTGCAACCCAGTCTCCAACATCTGTTCTCTGCATCTGTCCTTCTACTCCCCAGTCTCCAACCTCTGCTCTCTGTAACAGTCCTTCTGTACTGCTCTCTCTAACCTCTGCTCTCCTAAACTGTCCTTCTGCACTCCAGGCTAAAACCTCTGCTCTTTCTAACATTCCTTCTCCACTCTAGTCACAAAACTCTGCATTCTGCAAGGGTACTGCGGCACCCGAGTCTCCAAAATCTGTCCTCTGAAACAGTCCTTCTGCACCCTGGTCTCCTATATCTGCTCTCTGTAACAGTCTTTCTGTACCACATTCACCAAACTCTGCTTTCTGTAACAGTCTTTCTGTACCGCACTCACCAAACTCTGCTCTCTGTAACAGTCCTTCTGCACCCCAGTCTCCAACCTCTGCTTTCTGTATCAGTCCTTCTAAACCCCAGTCTCAAACCTCTGCTCTCTGTGTCTATCTGTCTTACCCTCAGTCTCCAACCTGTGCTTTCTGTAACAGTCCTTCAGCACCCAAGTCTCCCACCTCTGCTCTCTGTAACAGTGCAACTATACCGTAGTCTTCAACCTCTACTCTCTGTAACGGTCCTTCTGCACCCCAGTCTTCAACCTCTGCTTTCTGTATCAGTCCTTCTGAACCCCAGTCTCCAATCTCTGCTCTCTGTGTCTATTTTTTTTAACCTCAGTCTCCAACCTGTGCTTTCTGTAACAGTCCTTCTGAACCCCAGTCTCCAACCTCTGCTCTCTGTAACAGTCCAACTATACCGTAGTCTTCAACCTCTGCTCTCTGTAACGATCCTTCTGCACCCCATTTTTCAACCTCTGCTTTCTGTAACAGTTCTTTTGCACCTCCATCTCCAAACTCTGCTCTCTGTAACGATCTTTCTGCACCTCAGTCTGAAACCTCAGCTCTCCAGTATCCTTCTGCACCCCAGTCTCCAACCACTGCTCTCTGTAACAGTCCACCTGCACCTTAGTCTCCAAACTCTGCTCTCTGTAAGATCCTTCAACAACCCAGTCTTCAAATCTGCTCTCTGTACTAGTCCTTCTGCACCCCAGTCTCCAACCTCTCCTCTCTGTAACAGGCCTTCTGCACGCCAGTCTCCAAATCTGCTCTCTTTATCAGGGCTTCTGCACGCAAGTCTCTAAACTCTGCTCTCTGCAACGATCCTTCTGCACCCCAGTCGTTAACCTCTGCTCTCTGCAATAATCCTACTGCACCCCAGTCTCCAGCCTCTGATATCTACAACAGTCATTCTGCACCTCAGTCTCCAAATTTTGCTCTTTGTAAGATCCTTCTGCACCGCTGTCTCCAACATCTGCTTTCCGCAACAGTCCTTATGCACCTCAGTGTCCAAACTCTGCTCTCTGTAACATCCTCGTTAAACCCAGTCTCCAACTTCTGCTTTTTTCAATGGTCCTTCTGTACCCTAGTCTTCTAACTCTTATCTCTACAATAGTTATTCTGCACCCCAGTATAAAACCTCTGCTCTCTATAACAGTCCTTCTGTACCACAATCTCCAAACTCTGTTCATTGTAAGGGTTTTTCTGCACCACATTCTCCAGCCTCTGCTTTCTGTATCAGTCCTTTAGCACCACATTCTCGAAACTCTGCTGTCTGTATGAGTCCTTCTGCACCTCAGTCTGCAACCTCTGCTCTCTGCAATACTCCATATGCACCCGAGTCTCTAATTTCTGCTCTCTGCAACATTCCTTCTGCACCCCAGTCTCCAACATCTGCTGTCGGCAACAGTCCTTCTCCAACCCAGTCTTCAAACTCTGCTCTCTGCAACAGTCCTTCTACACCCCAGTCTCCAAACTCTGCTTTCTGTATCAGTCCTTCTGCACCACAGTCACCAAACTTAGCTCTCTGAAACAGTCCTTCTGCACCTCACTCTGCAACTTCTGCTCTCTGCAACAATTCTTCTGCACCCCAGTCTTCAACCTCTGCTCTCTGTAACAGTCCTTCTGTACTGCAGTCTCCAAACTCTGCTCTCTGTAACAGTCTTTCTGCACCTCAGAATCCAACCTCTGTTCTCTGCAATAGTACTTCTGCACCCCAATCTCCAACCTCTCCTCTCTGCAACAGTCCTCCTGCACCTCAGTGTTCAAACTCTGCTCTCTGTAGGATCCTTTTTAAACCCAGTTTCCAACCTCTGATTTCTGCAATGGTCCTGCAGCACCCCAGTCTGCAACCTCTGTTCTCTGCAACAGTACTTCTACACCCCAGTCTGCAAACTCTGCTCTCTGTACCATCCATGTGAACCCCAGTCTTCAACCTCTGCTCTGTGTAACAGTCCTTCTGCACCCCAGTCTTCAAACGCTGCTCCCTGTAAAAGTCCTTCCGCACCTCAGTCTTCAAACCCGCTCTCTGTAACAATCCTTCTGCACCCCACTCTCTAAAATATGCTCTCTGCAACGAACCTTCTGGAACCCAGTCTCCAACATCTGCTCTCTGCAACAGTCCTTCTGCAATACAGTCTCCAACCTCTGCTCTCTGTAAGATCCTTCTGCACTCCAGTTTTCAAACTCTGCTCTCTGTAAAATTTCTTCTCCACCCCAGTCTCAAACCTCTGTCCTCTGCAAAAGTCCTTCTGCTCCCCAGTCTCCGAGATCTGCTCTCTGTAACAGACCTTATGTACCGCAGTTTCCAACCTCTGATCTCTGTAAGGGTCCTTCTGCAACCCAGTCTCCAACCTCTGCTTTTTGAATCAGTCCTTCTGAACCCCAGTCTCCAACCTTTGCTCTTTGTATCTATCCTTCTGCACCTCAGTCTTCAACCTGTGCTTTCTGTAACAGTCCTTCTGCACCCCAGTCTCCAAACTCTGCTCTCTGTAACAGTCCTTCTATACCACAGTCTCCAACCTCTGCTCTCTGTAACAGTCCTTCGGCACACCAATTTCAAACCTCTGCTTTCTGTAACAGTTCTTCTGCACGTCAGGCTCTAAACTCTGCTCTCTGTAACAGTCCTTCTACACCTTAGTCTCCAACCTCTGCTCTCTGTAACAGTCCACCTGCACCTCAGTCTCCAACATCTGCTCTCTGTAAGTTCCTTCAGCAAACCAGGCACCAAACTCTGCTCTCTGTAACAGTTTTTCTGCACCCCAGTCTCCAACCTCTCCTCTCTGTAACAGGCCTTCTGCACTCCAGTCTCGAAACTCTTCTCTCTTTAGCAGGGCTTCTGCACCCCACTCTCCATCCTCTGCTTTCTGAAACGATCTTTCTTCACCCCAGTCTGCAACCTTTGCTTTTTGCAATGATCCTACTGCACCCCAGTCTTCAACCTCGGATCTTTGCAACAGTCTTCTGCACCTCAGTCTCCAAATTCTGCTCTCTGTAAGATCCTTCAACACCCCTGTCTCCAAACTCTGCTCTCTGTAACAGTCCTTCTGCACCCCAGTCTCCAACCTCTGCTCTCCGCAAGAGTCATTCTGCACCCCAGTCTCCAAACTTTGCTCTCTGCAACAGTCCTTCTGCACCCTAGTTACCAACATCTGCTCTCTGCTACAGTACTTCTGCAACCCAGTCTTCAACCACTGCTCTCTGTAACAGTCCTCCTGTATTGCAGTATGCAACCTCTGCTCTCTGTAACCGTCTTTCTGCACCACAGACTCCAATCTCTGCTTTCTGTATCGGTGCTTCTGGACCCCACATTCCAACCTCTGCTCTCTGTAAGAGTCCATCTGCACCTCAGTCTCCTCCTGTGATATCTGCAACAGTCCTTCTGCAACTCAGTCTCCAAATTCTGCTCTCTGTAAGATCCTTTTGCGCCCCTGTATTTAACCTCTGCTCTCTGAAACTGTCCTTCGGCACCCGAGTCTCCAAACTCTGCTCTCTGTAACACGACTTCCGCACCTCAGTCTCCAACTTCTGCTCTCTGCAACAGTCCTCCTGCACCCCAGTCTCCAAACTCTGCTCTCTGCAACAGTCCTCCTGCACCCCAGTCTCCAAACTCTGCTCTCTGCAACAGTCCTTCTGCACCCCAGTCTCCATCCTCTGCTCTTTTTACAGTTATTCTGAACCCCAATCTCCAACATCTGCTCTCTGCAACAGTTCTTCTGTACCTCAGTCTTAAAATACTGCTCTCTTAAATAATTCTTCTGCACCTCAGTCTCCAACCTCTGCTCTCTTTTACAGTCCTTCTGTACCTCAGTCTTTAACTTCTGCTCTATGCAACAGTCCTTTTGCACACAAGTCTCCAACATCTGCTCTCTGAAACAGTCCTTCTACACCCCAGTCTCCAAACTCTGCTCTCTGCAACAGTCCTTTTAAACCCCAGTCTCCATACTCTGCTCCCACCAACGATCCTTCTGCAACCCAGTCTCCATCGTCTGCTCTCTGAAAAAGTCCTTCTACACCGCAGTCTCCAAACTCTGCTCTCTGCAACAGTCCTTCTACACCCCAGTCTCCATATTCTGCTCGCCCCAATGATCTTTCAGCACCCCAGTCTCCAACCTCTGGTCTCTACATCAGTTCTTTTGCACCCCAGTCTTTCACCTCTGCTCTCTGTAACAGTCCTTCTGTACCGCAGTCTCCATCCGCTGTTCTTCGTAAGGGTCCTTATGCACCCCAAGATCCAAACTCTGCTTTCTGTATCAGTCGTTTTGCACCATAGTCTCAAAACTCTGCCCTCTGTAACAGTCCTTCTGCAACTCAGTCTGCAACCTCTGCTCTCTGCAACAGTCCTTCTGCACCCCAGTCTCCAACATTTGCTCTCTGCAAAAGTCCTTCTCCACCCCAGTCTCCAACCTCTGCTCTCTATAACAGTTCTTCTGTACTGCATTCTCCAACCTCTTCTCTCTGTAAGGGTACTTACACACACGAGTCTCCAACCTCTGCTCTATGTAACAGTCTTTCTGCACTCCAGTCTCAGAACTCTGCTCTCTGTAACAGATTGTCGGCACCTCACTCTCCAAACTCTGCTCTCTGTAAAAGACCTTCTGCACCCCAGTCTCCCACCTCTGCTCTCTGTATCAGTCCTTCTGCACAACAGTCTCTAGCCTCTGCTCTTTGCAACGATCCCTCTGCACCCCAGTTGCCAAACCCTGCTCGCTGCAACAGTCTTTGTGCACCCCAATCACCAACATCTGCTCTCTGCAACAGTTCTTCTGTACCTCAGTCTGATAACTCTGCTCTCTGCAACAGTCCTTCTGCACCCCAGTCTCCAACATTTGCTCTCTGCAAAAGTCCTTCTCCACCCCAGTCTCCAACCTCTGCTCTCTATAACAGTTCTTCTGTACTGCATTCTCCAACCTCTTCTCTCTGTAAGGGTACTTACACACACGAGTCTCCAACCTCTGCTCTATGTAACAGTCTTTCTGCACTCCAGTCTCAGAACTCTGCTCTCTGTAACAGATTGTCGGCACCTCACTCTCCAAACTCTGCTCTCTGTAAAAGACCTTCTGCACCCCAGTCTCCCACCTCTGCTCTCTGTATCAGTCCTTCTGCACAACAGTCTCTAGCCTCTGCTCTTTGCAACGATCCCTCTGCACCCCAGTTGCCAAACCCTGCTCGCTGCAACAGTCTTTGTGCACCCCAATCACCAACATCTGCTCTCTGCAACAGTTCTTCTGTACCTCAGTCTGATAACTCTGCTCTCTGCAATAATCCTTCTGCACCCGAGTCTCCAACCTCTGCTCTCTGTAACAGTCCTTCTGTACCTCAGTCTTCAACTTCTGCTCTGTATCAGTCCTGTACCCCTGTCTCCCACATCTGCTCTCTGTGACAGTCCTTCTTCACCTCAGTCTTCAACCTCTGCTCTGTGTAACAGTCCTTCTTAACCCCAGTGTCCAACCTCTGCTATCTGCAAGGAACCTCTGCTCTCTGTAACAGTTTTTCTATACCGAAGTCTCCAAACTCTTCTCCCTGTAACGGTCTTTGTGCACCCCAGTCTCCAACCTCTACTTTCTGTATCAGTCTTTCTGCACCCCAGTCTACAAACTCTGCTCTTTGTAACAGTCCTTCTTCACCTCATATCCAGTCTCTGCTATCTGCAACAGTCCTTATGCACCCCAGTCTCCAACCTCTGCTGTGCGCAAAATTCCTTCTGCACACCAGTCTGCAACGTGTGCTCTGTGTAAAAGTCCTTCTGCTGTCCAGTCTCCAACTCTGCTCTCTGCAATGATCCTTCTGTACCTCAGTCTTAAACCTCTGCTCTCTGCAACAGGCCTTTTGCACCCCAGTCTCCAAACTCTGTTCTCTGTAACAGTCCATCTCCACCTCAGTCTTCAACCTCTTCTCTCTGAAAGAGTCCTTTTGCACCCCAGACTCTATCATCTGCTCTCTAAACAGTCCTTCTGCATTCCAGTCTCCAACATGTGCTCTCTGCAACCGTCCATCTGCACCCCAGTGTCAAAACTCTGCTCTCTGCAATATTCCTTCTCCACGCCAGTCTCCAACCTCTGCTTTCTGCAACGGTCCTACTGCAACCCAGTCTCCAACCTCTGTACTTTGCAACACTCATTCTGCTCCCAAGTCTCAGAATTCTGCTCTCTGTAAAGGTCCTTCTGTACCGCAGTCTCCAAACTCTGCTCTCTGTAAAGGTCCTTTTGCACTCCAGTCTCCAACCTCTGCTTTCTTTGTCCGTTCTTCTGCACCTCAGTCTCAAAACTCTGCTCTCTGCAAAAGTCCTTCTGCACCCCATTCTCCAACTTCTGCTCTCTGCAACAGTCCTTCTGAACAAAAGTGTCCAACATCTGCTCTCTGAAAAACTCCTTGTGTACCCAGGTCTCCAACCTCTGCTTTCTGAAACAGTCATTCTGCACTGCACTCTCCAACTTCTGCTCTCTTCAACGAACCTTCTGCATCCCAGTCTTCAATATCTGCTCTCTGCAAAAGTCCTTCTGCACCTCAGTCTGAAAATTTGACTCTCTCCAACAATCCTTCTGCACAACAGACTTCAACATCTGCTCTCTGTAACAGTCCTTCTGCACCTCAGTCTCCAAACTCTGCTCTATGTAAGATCCTTCTGCAACACAGTCTCCAAAATTTGCTCCCTGTAACAGTCCTTCTGCACCTCAGTTCCAACCTCTGCTCTCTGTAACAGTCAAACTACACCTCAGCCTGAATCCTCTTCTCTCTGAATGATCCATCAGAACCCCAGTCTCGAACCACTGCTCTCTGTAACAGTCCTCCCTCACCTCAATCTGCAAACTCTGCTCTCTGTAAGATACTTCTGCCACCCAGTCGTCTAAGTCTGCTTTCTATAATACTCCTTCTGCACCCCAGTCTTCAACCTCTGCTCTCTTTAACAGGCCTTCTGCACCCCAGCCTCTAAACTCTTCTCTTTGCAACGAACATTCTACACCTCGGTCTCCAACATCTGCTTTCTCTAAGATCCTGCTGCAACTCATTCTCCCAACTCTGCCCTCCCTAACAGTTCTTCTGCACAATTTCTACCAACTCTCCTCTCTGTAACACGCCTTCTGCAACCAGTCTCCAAAGTCTGTTCTCTACAACAAGCCTTCTGCACCCCAGTCTCCAACCTCTGCTCTCTGCAACAGTCCTTTTTCACCTCAATCTTAAAACCTTGTTCTCTGATACGTTCCTTTTGCACCTCAGTCTCCAACCTCTTCTCTCTGTAACAGTCCTTCTGCACCTGGGTCCCCAACATCTGGTCTCTGTTAGATCCTTCTTCAACACAGTCTCCAAACTCTGTGATCTGTAACAGTACTTCTGGAGCAGTTCTCCACACTCTGCTTTTTGTACGAGGCCTACTGCACCCCAGTCTCAAACCTCTGCTCTCTGTAACAGTCTTTTTGCACCTCAGTCTCCAACTTCTGCTCTCTGCAACGATCCTTCTGCACCCTATTCTCCAACGTCTCCTCTCCTCAACAGTCCTTCTGCACCTCAGTCTCCAAATTCTGCTCTCTGCAACAGTCATTCTTCACCCAAATCTCCAAACTCTGCTCTCTGCAACAGTCCTTCTACACCCCGGTCTTCAACCTCTGCTCTGTGTAACGTTTCCTCTGTACCCCAATTTCCAACCTCTTCTTTCTGTAACAGTCTTTCTGCACCTCAGTCACAAAACTTTGCTCTCTGTAACAGTCCTGGTGCACTTCAATCTCCAAACTCTGCTCTCTCTTACAGTCCTTCTGCACCTCAGTCTGAAACCTCTGCTCTCTGCACTATCCTTCTGCACCCCAGTCTCCAATCACTGCTCTCTGTAACATTCGTCCTGCACCACAGTCACCAACCATTGCTCTCTGTAAGATCCTTCTGCAACTCAGCCTCAAAACTCTGCTGTCTATAATAGTCCTTCTGCAAACCAGTCTCCAACCTCTGCTCTCTGTAGCAGGCCTTATGCACCCCAGTCTCCACCGTCTGCTCTGTGTAACAGTCCTTCTGCATCTCAGTCTCCAACCTCTGCTTTCTGCAACAGTTCTTCTACACCCCAGTCTCCAACCTCTGCTTTCTTCAACATTCCTTCTGCACCCCATTCTCCAACCTGTGCTCTCTGTAACAGTCCTTCTGCACTGCAGTCTCCCACCTCTTCTTTCTGTAACGATCCTTCTGCAGCCCAGTCTCTACCTCTGCTCTCTTCAACGACTCTTTTGCAACTCAGGCTCCAACTTCTGCTCTCTGCAACGATCCTTCTGCACCCCAGTCTCCAACCTCTGCTCTCTGTAACTGTTTTTCTGCACCTCAGAATCCAACTTCTGCTCTCTGCAAAAGTCCTTCTGCACCCGTGTCTCCAACCTCTGCTCTCTGCAACGATGCTAATGCACCCCAGGCTCCAACATCTGCTCATTGCAACAGTCCTTCTGCACCCCAGTCTCCAACGTCTCCTCTTTTTAACACTCCTTCTGCACTGCAGTCTCCAACCTCTGTTCCCTGTAAGTTCGTTCTGCACCACAGTTTCCAAACTCTGATCTCTGTCACATTCCTTCTCCAACCCAGTCTACAACATCTGCTTTCTTCAATGGTTTTGCTGCAACCCAGTCTCCAACATCTGTTCTCTGCATCAGTCCTTCTATTCCCCAGTCTCCAACCTGTGCTCTCTGTAACAGTCCTTCTGTCCTGCAGTCTCCAACCTCTACTCTCTGTAACGGTCCTTCTGCACCCCAGTCTCAAACCTCTGCTTTCTGTACAAGTCCCTCTGAAACACGGTTTCCAACCTCTGTTCTCTGTAACAGTCTTCCTGCACCTCTGTCTCCAACCTCTGAAGTCTGCAACCTTACTTCTGTACCCAATTCTCTAACATCTACTCTCTGTAACAGTCCTTCTGCACCCCATTTTCTAACCACTGCTCTCTGCAACATTCCCATTCCTTCTGTACCATAGTCTCCAACCTCTTCTCTCTGTAACGGTCCTTCTCCACCCCTGTCTCAACATCTGCTTTCTGTATAAGTAATTCTGCACCCCAGTCTCCAAACTTTGCTCTCGGTAACATTCTTTCTACACCCCAGTCTCCAAACTCTGCTCTCTGCAACAGTGCTTCTGAACCCCAGTCTCCTACATCTGCACTCTTAAACAGTTCTTCTATAAACCATTCTTCAACCTCTGCTCTCTGTAACAGTCCTCCTTTATTGCAGTCTCTGAACTCTGCTGTCTGCAATGGTCCTTCTGCACCCTAGTCTCCAATCTCTGCTTTCTGTATCAGTCCTTCTGAACACCAGTCTCCAAACTCTGCTCTCTGTAACAGTCTTTCTGCAACTCAGTCTCCAAATTCTGCTCTCTGCAACAGTCCTTCTGCACCCAAGTCTCCAACAGATGCTCCCTGAAATAGTCCTTCTTCACCCCATTCTCCAAACTCTGCTATCTTCAACAGTCCTTCTGCACCGCAGTCTCCAATCTCTGCTCTCTGTAACAATCCTTCTGCACCTGAGTCTCCACCTCTGCTCTCTGCAATGGTCCTTCTGCAACTCAGTCTCCAAACTTTATTTTCTGTAACAATCCTTCTACACCTCAGTCTCCAACCTCTGCTCTCTGTAAGATCCTTCTGCAAAACAGTCTCCAAACCCTGCCTTCTGTAACAGTCGTTCTGCATCCCTTTACCAAACTCTGCTCTCTGTAACAAGCCTTCTGCACCGCAGTCTTTAACCTCTGTTCTCTGTAACAGTCCTTCTGCACCCAGTCTCAAACCTCTGCTCTCTACAAAGGTCTTTCTGCACCCCAGTCTCCAACATCTGTATTCTCCAACAGTCCTTCTTCTCCTCAGTCTGAAAACTCGGTTCTCTGCAACAATCTTTCTACACCCAAGTCTCCAACATCTGCTCTCTGTAAGATCCTTCTGCAACCCTTTCTCCAAACTCTGCTCTCTGTAACAGTCCTTCTGCACCCCAGTCTCCAACCTCTGCTCTCTGTCACAGTCTTTCTAAACTCCAGTTTCCAACCTCTGCTCTCTTCAAATGTCCTTCGGCACCCCAGGATCCAAATTCTTTTCTCTGTAACAATCCTTCTGCACCTCAGTTCCCAAACACTGACCTCTGCAATGGTCCTGCTGTACCCCAGTCTATAGCCTCTGCTCTCTGCAAAGATCCTTTTGCACCCTAGTCTCAAACATCTGCTCTCTGCAAAAGTCCTTCTGCACCCCATTCTCCAACATCTGCTCTCTGAAACAGTCCTTCTATACATCAGTCTGAAAACTCTACTCTCTGCAAGGATCCTTGTGCATCACAGTCTCTAAACTCTGCTTTCTGAAACAGTTATTCTTCAACTCAGTATCCAACCTCTGCTCTGTGTAACAGTCCTTCTGCACCCCAGTCTCCAAACTCTGCTCTCTGAAACAGTCCTTCCACACCCCAGTCTCAAACCTCTTCTCCGTGCAACAGTTCGTCTGAAACCTCTGCTCACTGTTACAATCTTTCTGCACCTCAGTCTCCAACATCTGCTCTCTGCAACGGTCCTTCTGCACCCCATTCACAAACCTCTGTTGTCTGCAAGAGTGCTTCAGGATGTCAGTCTCCAACCTCTGCTCATGGCTAAATTTCTACTGCACCCCAGTCTCCAATCATTGCTCCCGGTAACATTTCTTCTGCACCTCAGTCCCCAACATCTGCTTTATGTAAGATCCTTCTGCCACCCAGTCTCCTATCTCTGCTCTCTGTAACAGTCCTTCTGCACCCCAGTGTCCAACCTTTGCTCTCTGCAACAATCGTTCTGCACCCCAGTCTCCAACTTCAGCTCTCTGCAACAGTTCTTCTGCACCCCAGTCTTTAACATCTACTCTCTGAAACAGTCCTTCTGCATTCCATTCTTCAACCTCTGCACTCTGCAACATCCCTTCTGTACCCTGGTCTCCAAACTTTGCTCTCTGTAACAGTCCTTCTGTACGGCAGTCTCCAACCTCTGCTTCCTGTAAGGTTTATTCAGGACCCAAGTCTACAACCTCTGCTTTCTGTATGAGTCCTTCTTCTCCCCAGTCTCCAAACTCTGCTCTCTGTAACAGTCCTTATGCATCTCAATCTTTAACATCTGCTCTGTACAACAGTCCTTCTGCACCCCAGTCTCCAAACTCTGCTCTCTGCAACAGTCCTTCTACATTCCAGTCTTCAACCTCTGCTCTGTGTAACAGTCCTTCTGCAACCCACTTTCCAATCTCTGCTCTCTGCAAAGAACCTTCTGCATCCCAGTCTCCAACATCTGCTCTCTGCAACCATCCTTCTGCACCGAAGTCTCCAAACTCTGTTCTCTGCAATAATCCTTCTGCAGACCAGTCTCCAACCTCTGCTCTCTGCAATAATAATACTGCACCCCAATCGCCAAACTCTGCTCTCTGTAACAATTTTTCTGCACCGCAGTCTCCAAACTCTGCTCTACGTAATATTCTTCTGCAATCCAGTCTCCAAACTCAGCTCTCTGTAACCGCCCTTCTGTACCCAGTCTCCAACCTCTGCTCTCTGTAACAGCCTAGTGCACCCCAGTCTTCAAACTCTGTTCTCTGTATCAGTACTTCTGCACCCCAGGTTCCAAACTCTGCTACCTTTAACAGTCTTTCTGCATCTCAGTATCCTACCTCT
>NW_027525252.1:0-21965 GCF_052094955.1 Ictidomys tridecemlineatus
GAAACTGGGGTACAAAATGACTGATACAGAAAGCAGAGATTGGAGTCTGGGGTGCAGAAAGACTGTTACAGAGAGCAGAGGTTGGATACTGCAGTACAGGAGGACTGTTACTGAGAGCAGTGGTTGAAGACTGGGGTGCAGAAGTACTGTAGCAGAGAGCAGATGTTGGTAACTAGGGTGCAGAAGGACTGTTGCAGAGAGCAGCGTTTGGAGACTGGGGTGCAGAATGACTCTTGCAGAGAGCAGAGGTTGGAGACTGGGGTGCAGAAGGACTGTTACAGAAAGCAGAGCTTGGAGACAGAGGTGCAGAAAGATCTTACAGAGAGCACAATTTGGAGATTGAGTTGAAGAAGGACTTTTGCAGAGATCAGAGGTTGGAGACTGGGGTGCAGTAGGATCATTGCATAGAGCAAAGGTTGGAGACTGGGGTGCAGTAGGATTGTTGCAGAGAGCAGAGAAAGGAGAGTGGGGTGCAGAAGGCCTGCTATAGAGAGCAAAGTTTCGAGACTGCAGTGCAGGAGTCCTGTTACAGAGAGGAAAGGTTGGAGTCTGTGGTGCAGAAAAACTGTTACAGAGAGCAGAGTTTGGAGACTGGTTTGCTGAAGGAACTTACAGAGAGCACATGTTGGAGACTGAGGTTCAGGTGGACTATTACAGAGAGCAGTAGTTTGAGAATGGGGTGCAGAAGAATCGTGGAGAGCTTAGGTTTCAGACTGAGGTGCAGATGTATTGTTACAGAGAGCAGAGTTTAGAGACTGACTTGCAGAAGGACTGTTATGGAAAGCACAGGTTGAAGACTGAGGTGAAGAAGGATAAATACAAAGAGCAGAGGTTGGAGACTGGGGTTCAGAAAAACTGATTCAAAATACAGAGGTTGGAAACTGGGTTGCAGAAGGACCGTTACAGAGAACAGAGGTTAGAAACTGCGGTACATAAGGTTTGTT
This sequence comes from Ictidomys tridecemlineatus, assembly GCF_052094955.1. Classification (NCBI taxonomy): domain Eukaryota; kingdom Metazoa; phylum Chordata; class Mammalia; order Rodentia; family Sciuridae; genus Ictidomys; species Ictidomys tridecemlineatus. The sequence continues at coordinate 945 of NW_027525252.1, forward strand.
ACAGAGAGCAGATCTCAGAGACTGGGGAGCAGAAGGACTGTTGCAGAGGACAGAGGTGTGAGACTGGGGTGGAGGAGAAATTTTACAGAGAGCAGAGTTTGAAAACTGGAGTGCAGAAGGATCTTACAGAGAGCAGATGTTGGAGACTGTATTGCCGAGGAAATGTTGCAGAGAGCAGACGTTGAAGATTGGGGTCCAGGAGGTTCTTTGCAGAGAGCAGAGTTTGGAGACTGGGGTGCAGAAAGACTGTTGCAGAGAGCAGATGTTGGAGACTGTGGAGGAGAACGACTGTTGCAGAGAGCAGATTTTAGAGACTGGGGTGCAGAAGGATTGTTACAGAGAGTAGGTGTTGGAGACTGAGGTGCGGAAGGACTGTTACAGAGAGCAGCGTTTGGAGACTGGAGTGAAGAAGGCCTATTACAGAAGGCAAAGTTTGGAGACTGAGGTGCAGGACTGTTTCAGAGATGAGAGGTTGGAGACTGTGGTTTAGTTGGATCATTGCAGAGAGCAGAGGTTGAAGACAGGCGCGCAGAATGATCGTTGCATAGAGCAGACTTTGGAGACTGGCGTGCAAAAGGCCTGTTACAGAGAGTAGAGGTTGGAGACTGGCGTGCAGAAGGACTGTTATAGAGAGCAGTGTTTGGAGACTGGGTTGCTGAAGGATGTTACAGAGAGCAATGGTTGGAGACTGAGCTGCAGGTGGACTGTTACCGAGAGCAGTGTTTGGAGACTGGGGTGCAGAAGAATCGTGGTGAGCAGATGTTTCAGACTGAGATACAGGTGGACTTTTACAGAGAGCAGTGGTTGGAGACTGGGGTGTAGAATAACGGTTACAGAGAGCAGAGTTTGGAGACTCAGGTGCAGAAAAACTGTTACAGGAAGAAGAGTTTGGAAATTGAGATGCAGAAGGACCGTTACAAAGAGCAGAGTTTGGAGACTGCGGTATAGGACTGTTATCTAGAGCAGAGGTTGGAGACTGGGGTGCAGAAGGACTCTTACATAGAGCATAGGTTGAAGACTGAGGGGCATAAGGATAGATACAGAGAACAGATTTTGGAGACTGGGGTGGAACAGGAATGTTATAGAGAGCAGAGTTTGGAAACTGGAGTGCAGAAGGAACTTACAGAGAGCAGAGGTTGGAGACTGTGGTGCAGAAGGACTGTTGCTGAGAGCAGAGGTTGGAGAATGGGGTCCAGAAAGAATGTTGCAGAGAGCAGATTTTAGAGACTGGGTGTAGAAGGACTGTTACAGAGAGCATAGGTTGGAGACTAGGGTTCTGGTGGATCTGACAGAGAGCAGAGTTTGGAGACTGGTGTTCAAAAGGACTGTTGCAGACAGCACATGTTGGAGACCGGGGTTGAGAAGAATCATTCCAGAGAGAAGAGGTTGGAGACTGGGGTGCAGAAGTCTTGTTACAGAGAGCAGAAGTTGGAGACTGTTGTGCAGAAGGGCAGGTACAAAGTGCAGAGTTTAAAGACTGGGTTGCAGGAAGATCTTTTAGAGAGCAGAGTTGGTAGACTGAGGTGCAGAAGGACTGTTACAGAGAGCCAAGGTAGGAGACAGGGGTGCAGAAGGGTCGTTGCAAATTGCATAGTTTTAAGGCTGAGGTTCAGAAGGACTGTTGCAGAGAGCAGATGTTGGTAACTAGTGTGCATAAGGATTGATGTAGGCAGCAGAGTTTTGAGACTGGGTTTTGAGACTGAGGTGCGGAAATCCTGTTACAGAGAGCAGAGTTTGGATACAGGGGTGCAGAAGCATCTTACCGACAGCAGAATTTGGAGACTGAGGTGCAGATGGACTGTTACAGAGAGGAGAGGTTGGAGACTGGGGTGCAGAAGGAAAGTTATAGAGAGCAGAGTTTGGAGACCGGGTTCCTGAAGGATCTTACAAAGAGCAGAGGTTGGAGACTGAGGTGCAGGTGGACTGTTACAGAGAGCAGTGGTTGAAGACTGAGGTGCAGAAGGACCATGTAGAGAGGAGAGGTGTCAGACTGAGGTGCAGAAGGACTGTTACAGAGAGCAGAGGTTGGAGACTGAGGTGCAGAAGGATTGTTACAGAAAGCAGATGTTGGAAATTGGGGTGCAGAAGGACTGTTACAAGACCAGAGTTTGGAGACTGTTGTATAGAAAAACTGTTACATAGAGAACAGGTTGGAGACTAGGGTGTAGAAGGAATGTTACAGAGAGCACAGGTTAAAGACTGAGGTGCAGAAGGATAGACACAGAGAGCAGAGTTTTGACACTGTTGTTCAGAAGAACTGATACAGAAAGCAAAGTTTGGAGAGTGGGTTGCCGAAGGACTGCTACAGAGAGCAGATGTTGGAGACTGGAGATAAGAAGGACTGTTGCATAGGACATAGGTTGGAGACTGGGGTGCTTCAGGACACTAGCAGAAAGCAGAGGTTAAAGACTGGTTTGGAGAAGGAAGGTTACAAAGAGCAGAATTTGGAAACTGGAATACAGATGGATCTTACAGAGAGAAGAGGTTGGAGACTGTGGTGCAGAAGGACTCTTCCAGAGAGTAGAGGTTGGAGACTGGGATCCAGAAGGATTGTTGCAGAGAGCAGAGTTTGAGGACTGGGGTGCAGAAGTACGGTTGCAGAGAGCAGAGGTTGGAGACTGGGGTTCAGAAAGACTGTTGCAGAGAGCAGAGGTTGGAGACTGAAGTGCAGAAGGACTGTTAAAGTGAGCAGAGATAGGAGACTGAGGTGCAGAAGGACTGTTGCAGAGAGCATATGTTGGAAACTGGGGTTCAGAAGGACTGTTACAGTGAGCAGAGTTTGGAGACTGGGGTTCAGATGGATCTTACAGAGAGCAGAGTTTGGAGACTGGGGTGCAAAAGGATTGTTGCAGAGAGCAGAGGTTGGAGACTGCGGGGAGAGGAATCGTTGCAGAGAGAAGAGGTTGGAAAATGGGGTGCAGAAGGCCTGTTTTAGAGAGCAGAGATTGGAGACTGGCTTGCTGAAGTCCTGTTACCGAGAGCAGAGTTTGGAGACTGTTGTGCAGAAGGACTGTTACAGAGTGCAGAGTTTAATGATTGGGTTGTAGAAGGATCTTACAGAGAGCAGAGTTATGAGAATGAGGTGCAAAGGACTGTTACAGAAAGCAGAAGTAGGAGACTGGGGTGCAGAAGGGTTTTGCAGAGAGTAGATGTTGGAGACTGGGGTGCAGAAGGACTGTTGCAGAGAGCATATGTTGGAGAATTTGGTGAAGAAGGATCGTTGCAGAGAGAAGAGGTTGGAGACTGGTGTGCAGAAGCACTGTTACAGAGAGCAGAGTTTGGAGACTGGGTTGCAGAAGAATCTTAGAGAGAGCAGAGGTTGCAGACTGAGGTGAAGAAGGACTGTTACAGAGAGTAGAGGTTGGAGACTAATTTGCAGAAGAACCCTTGCAGAGAACCGAGTTTGGAGACTGAGGTGCAGAATGATTGTTACAGAGATCAGAGGTTGGAGACTCTGGTGCAGAAGGACTCTGCAGAGAGCAGACGTTGGAGACTGGGGTCCAGAAGGATCATTGCAGAAAGCAGAGTTTGGAAACTGAAGTATAGAAGTACTTTTGCAGAAAGCAGATGTTGGAGACTGGGGTGCAGACGGACTGTTGCAGAGAGCAGAGTTTGGAGAAAGTGGTGCAGAAGGACTGTCTAAGAGAGCAGAGGTTGGAGACTGAGGTTCAGAAGGACTGTTACAGAGAGTAAATGTTGGAGACTGGGGTGCAAAAGGACTGTTACAGAGATCAGAGTTTGGAGAGTGGGGTTCAGATGGCTCTTACAGAGCCAGAGGTTGGAGACTGTGGTGAAAAAGGACTGTTGCAGAGAGCAGAGGTTGGAGACTGGTATTGAGAAGAATCGTTGCAGAGAGAAGATTTTGGAGACTCAGGTGCAGAACGCCTGTTACAGAGAGCAGATTTTTGAGACTGGTTGCAGAAGTCCTGTTACAGAGAGCAGAGGTTGGAGGCTGTTGTGCAGAAGGACGGTTACATAATGCAGAGTTTAAAGAATGGTTTGCAGAAGTATTTTACAGAAAGCAGAGTTGGGAGAATGAGGTGCAGAAGGACAGTTACAGGCAGCAGAAGTAGTAGACTGGGGTGCAGAAAGTTCGTTGAAGACAGCAGAGTTTTCATACTGAGGTGCGGAAGGACTGTTGCAGAGAACAGTTGTTGAAGACTGGGGTGCCGAAGGACTGTTGCAGAGAGCAGAGGTTGGAGACTGGGGTTAAGAGGGATGGTTTCATGGAGCAGAGTTTGGAGACTGGTGTGAAGAAGGACTGTTACAGAGAGCAGATTTTGCAGACTGGGTTGCAGAAGGACTGTTGCAGAGAGCAGAGGTTGGAGACTGAGGTACGGAAGTCCTGTTACAGAGAGCAGAGGTTGGAACTTGGATGCAGAATGACTCTTGCAGAGAGCAGAGGTTGGATACTGGGGTGAAGATGGATCTTACAGAGAGCAGAATTTGGAGACTGAGGTGCAGAAGGACTGTTGGGGAGATCAGAGGTAATTGACTGGGTAGCAGTAGGATCATTGCAGAGAGCAGAGTTTGCAGACTGGGGTGCAGAAGGATGGTTGCACAGTGTAGATTTTGGAGACTGGGGTGCAGAAGGCCTGCTACAGAGAGAAGAGTTTGGAGACTGGCGTGCAGAAGGCCTGTTACAGAGAGGAGAGTTTGGAGACTGGCGTGCAGAAGGCCTGTTATAAAGAGGAATGATTGGAGACTGGGGTGCATAAGGCCTGTTATAAAGAGCAGAGTTTGGAGACTGGGTTGCTAAAGAATCTTACAGAGAGCAGAGTTTGGAGACTACATGCAGGTGGACTGTAACAGAGAGCAGTGTTTTGAGACTGGGGTGCAGAAGGATCATGCAGAGAGCAGAGGTGTCACACTGAGGTGCAGAAGGACTGTTACAGAGAGCAAAGGTTGGAGACTAAGGTGTACAAGGACTGTTACAGAGAGCAGAGATTGGAGACTGAGGTGCAGAAGGACTGTTATAGAAAGAAGTGGTTGGAAATTGGGATGCAGAAGGACCGTAACAGAGACTAGAGTTTGGAGACTGGGTTATAGAAAAACTGTAACAGAGAGCAGAGTTTGGAGACTGAGGTGCAGAATAATAGATACAGAGAGCAGAGGTTTGAGACTGGGTTTAGAAGGATCTACAGAGAGAAGAGGTTGTAGAGTGAAGTGCAGAAGGACTGTTACAGAGAGTAGAGGTTGGAGACTGAGGTGCAGAAGGACCGTTGCAGAGAACAGATTTTGGAGACTGATGTGCAGACGGATTGTTACAGCGAGCAGAGTTTGGAGACTGGGGTGCAGAAGGATTGTTGCAGAGAGCAGAGGTTGGAGACTGGGGTGCAGAAGAACTGTTGCAGAGAGCGTAGGATGGAGACTGGGATGCAGAAGGAATGTTGCAGAGAGCAGATGTTGGAGACTGCATTTCAGAAGGACTCTTAGAGAGAGCATAAGTTGGAGAATGGGGTGCAGAAGGACTTTTGCAGAGAGCAGAGGTTGGAGACTGAGGTGCAAAATTTTGTTACATAGAGAAGAGGTTGGACACTGTAGTGCAGAAGGATCGTTGCAATAAGCAGAGCTTGAAGTCAGGGGTGCAGAAGGATCTTACAGAGAGTAGAAGTTAGAGACTGAGTTGCAGAAGGACTGTTGCAGAGATGAGAGGTTGGAGACTTGTGTGCAGTAGGATCATTGCAGAGAGCAGAGTTTGGAGACTGGGGTGCAGATGTATCCTTGCAGAGAGCAGAGGTTGGAGACTGGTGTCCAGAAGGCCTGCTACAGAGAGCAGAGTTGGGAGACTGGCGTGCAGAAGGCCTGTTACAGAGAGGAGAGGTTGGAGACTGGGGTGCAGAAGGACTAATATGGAGAGCAGAGTTTGGAGACTGAGTTCCAGAAAAATCTTACAGAGAGCAGAGGTTGGAGACTGAGGTGCAGGTGGACTGTTACAGAGAGCAGTTCTTGGAGACTGGGATGTAGAAGGATCGTGCAGAGGGCAGAGGTGTCAGACTGAGGTGTAGATAGACTGTTACAGAGAGCAGTCTTTGGAGACTCAGGTGCAGAAGGATAGATAGAGAGAGCAGAGGTTTGTGACTGGGTTTTAGAAGGATCCTACAGAGAGCAGAGTTTGGGGACTGGGGTGCAGAAGGACTGTTTCAGGGAGCAGAGGTTGGAGACTGGGGTGAAGAAGGACTGTTGCAGAGAGCAGAGGATGGAGACTGGGCTTCAGAAGGAATGTTGCAGAGAGCAGAGGTTGGAGACTGAGGTGCAGAAGGACTCTTAGAGAGAGCACAAGTAGGAGACTGTGGTGCAGAAGGACTGTTGCAGAGAGCAGAGGTTGGAGACTGAGGTGCAAATTCCTGTTACATAGAGCAGAGGTTGGACACTGGTGTGCAGAAGGATCGTTGAAATTAGCCGAGCTTGGAGACAGGGGTGCAGAAGGATCTTACAGAGAGCAGAAGTTGGAGACTGAGTTGCAGAAAGACTGTTGCAGAGATCAGAGGTTGGAGACTGGGGTGCAGTAGGATCATTGCAGAGAGCAGAGTTTGCATACTGGGGTGCAGAAGGATCTTTGCACAGTGTAGATTTTGGAGACTGGGGTGCAGAAGGCCTGCTACAGAGAGAAGAGTTTGGAGACTGGCGTGCAAAAGGTCTGTTATATAGTGGAATGATTTGAGACTGGGGTGCATAAGGCCTGTTATAAAGAGCAGAGTTTGGAGAATGGGTTGCTGAAGAATCTTACAGAGAGCAGAGTTTGGGGACTACATGCAGGTGGACTGTTACAGAGAGCAGTGTTTTGAGACTGGGGTGAAGAAGGATCGTGCAGAGAGCAGAGGTGTCAGACTGAGGTGCAGAAGGACTGTTATAGAGAGCAAAGGTTGGAGACTAAGGTGTACAAGGACAGTTACAGAGAGAAGAGATTGGAGACTGAGGTGCAGAAGGACTGTTATAGAAAGAAGTGGTTGGAAATTGGGGTGCAGAAGGACTGTAACTGAGACCAGAGCTTGGAGACTGGGGTATAGAAAAACTGTAACAGAGAGCAGAGTTTGGAGACTGAGGTGCAGAATAATAGATACAGAGAGCAGAGGTTTGAGACTGGGTTTAGAAGGATCTACAGAGAGAAGAGGTTGTAGAATGAAGTGCAGAAGGACTGTTACAGAGAGTAGAGGTTGGAGACTGAGGTGCAGAAGGACCGTTGCAGAGAACAGATTTTGGAGACTGATGTGCAGACGGATTGTTACAGCGAGCAGAGTTTGGAGACTGGGGTGCAGAAGGATTGTTGCAGAGAGCAGAGGTTGGAGACTGGGGTGCAGAAGGACTGTTGCAGAGAGCGTAGGATGGAGAGTGGGATGCAGAAGGAATGTTGTAGAGAGCAGATGTTGAAGACTGCATTTCAGAAGGACTCTTAGAGAGAACATAAGTTGGAGAATGGGGTGCAGAAGGACTGTTGCAGAGAGCAGAGGTTGGAGACTGAGGTGCAGGTGAACTGTTACAGAGAGCAGTTCTTAGAGACTGGGATGCAGAAGAATCGTGCAGAGAGCAGAGGTGTCAGACTGAGGTGCAGGTAGACTGTTACAGAGAGCAGACTTTGGAGAGTGAGGTGCAGAAGGATAGATACAGAGAGCAGAGGTTTGTGACTGGGTTTTAGAAGGATCCTACAGAGAGCAGAGTTTGGGGACTGGGGTGCAGAAGGACTGTTTCAGGGAGCAGAGGTTGGAAACTGGGGTGAAGAAGGACTGTTGCAGAGAGCAGAGGATGGAGACTGGGCTTCAGAAGGAATATTGCAGAGAGCAGAGTTTGGAGATTGAGGTGCAGAAGGACTTTTAGAGAGAGCACAAGTAGGAGACTGGGGTGCAGAAGGACTGTTGCAGAGAGCAGAGGTTGGAGACTGAGGTGAAAATTCCTGTTGCATAGAGCAGAGGTAGGAAACTGGTGTGAAGAAGGATCGTTGAAATTAGCCGAGCTTGGAGACAGGGGTGCAGAAGGATCTTACAGAGAGCAGAAGTTGGAGACTGAGTTGCAGAAAGACTGTTGCAGAGATCAGAGGTTGGAGACTGGGGTGCAGTAGGATCATTGCAGAGAGCAAAGTTTGGAGACTGGGGTGCAGAAGGATCGTTGCAGAGAAAAGAGGTTGGAGACTGGGGTGCAGAAGGCCTGCTACACAGAGCAGAGTTTTGAGACTGGTGTGCAGAAGGTCTGTTACAGAGAGGAGAGGTTGCAGACTGGGGTGCAGAAGGACTGTTATAGAGAGCAGAGTTTGGAGACTGAGTTCCTGAAGGATCTTACAGAGAGCAGAGTTTGGAGACTGAGGTTTAGGTGGACTGTTACAGTGAGCAGTAGTTGGAGACTGGGGTGCAGAAGTTTCATGCAGAGAGAAGAGGTGTCAGACTGAGGTGCAGATGGACTGTTACAAAGAGCAGATTTTAGACTGAGGTGTAGAAGGACTGTTAGAGAGAGCAGAGTTTGGAGACTGAGGTGCAGAAGGACTGTTACAGAGAGCAAAGGTTGGAGACTGGGGTTAAGAAGGACCCTTACAGAGAACAGAGGTTGAAGACTGCGGTACAGAAGAAGTGTTTTTGAGAACAAGGTTGGAGACTGTGGTGCAGGGGGACCATTGCTGAGAGCAGGGGTTGGAGACTGGGGTGCAGATGAAATGTTACAGAGAGCAGATGTTGGAAACTGGGGTACAGAATGATCTTACAGAGAGCAGAGTTTGGAGACTGGGTTGCAGAAAGACTGTTGCAGAATAGACTTTGGAGACTGGGGTGCAGAAGGATCATTGCAGAGAGCAGATTATACATACTGGGGTATAGAAGGACTGTTCCAGAGAGCAGAGGTTGGAGACTGGGGTGCAGAAGGACTGTTGCAGAGAGAAGTTGTTGAAGACTGAGGTGCAGAAGGACTGTTTCAGAGAGCAGAGTTTTGAGATTGGGTGCAGAAGAACTGATACAGAGAGCAGAGGTTTGAGACTGAGGTGCAGAAGGAAAGTTACAGGGAGCAAAGCTTAGAGACTGGGGTGCAGAAGGACTGATACCAATAGCACAGGTGGGAGACTGGGTTCAAGAAAGACCGTTACAGAGAGCAGAGGTATGAGACTACAGTACAGAAGGACTGTTACAGAGAACAGATGTTGAAGACTGTGGTACAGAAGGGCTGTTGGAGACTTGGTTGCATAAGGACCGTTTTTGAGAGCAGAGTTTGGAGACTAATTTGCAGGAGGATTGTTACAGAGAGTAGAGTTTGGAGACGTGGGTGCAGAAAGATCTTTCAGAGAGCTGAGGTTGGGGACTCGGGTACAGAAGCACTGTTGCAGAGAGCAGAGTTTGGAGACTTGGGTGCAGAAGGATCGTTGCAGAGAGAAGATGTTGGAGTCTGTGATTTAGAAGGATCGTTGCAGAGAGCAGAGGTTGGAGACTGAGGTGCAGAAGGACTGTTACAGAGAGCAGATTTTGGAGCCTGGGGTGTAAGACTAAAACAGAAATCAGATGTTGAAGCCTGGGGTGCAAAATGATTGTTTCAGACAGCCGAGGTTGGAGACTGGGTTGCAGAAGGACTGTTGCAGAGAGCAGAATTTGGAGACTTAGGTGCAGAAAGACTGTTACAAAGAGCAGAGCTTGGAGACTGGGATGCAGAAGGACTGTTGCAGAGAACAGAGGTTGAAGACTGGGGTGCAGAAGGATTGTGGAAGAGAGCAGAGTTTTCAGACTGAGGTGCAGAAGGACAAATTCAGAGAGCAGATGTTGGAGCCTGGGGTGCAGTGGGGCTGTTGCAGAGAGCAGAAGTTGGAGACTTGTGTGCAGAAGGACTGTTTCAGAGAGGAGATGTTGGAGAATGTGGTGCAGAAAGCCTGTTACAGAGAGCAGAGTTTGAAGAAGGGGTGCAGAAGAACCGTTGCACTGAGCAGATGTTGGAGATTTGGATGCAGAAGGCCTGTTAAAGAGAGAAAAGGTTGGAGACTGGTGTGCACAAGGAACAATGCAGAGAGCAGAGTTTGAAGACTGAGGTGCAGGACTGTTGAGGAGCAGAGGTTGGTGACTTGGGTGTAGAAGGACTGTTGCAGAGAGCAGAGGTTGTAGATTGGGATGCAGAAGGACTGTTTCAAAGAGCAAAATTTCAAGACTGAAGTTCATAAGTGCTGTTACAGTGAGCCGAGGTTGGAACTTGAGTGCAGAAGGACTGATACAGAAAGCGAGGTTGGTGTCTGGGGTGCAAGAGGACAGTTACAGTGAGCAAAGGTTGGAGCCTGCAGTACAGAAGGACTGTTACACAGAGCAGACGTTGGAGAGTGGGGTGCAGAAGAACAGTTACAGAGAGCATAGTTTTGAGACTGGGGTGAAGAAGAAATTTTGCAGAGAGCAGAGTCTGGAGACTGGGGTGCAGAAGAATTTTACAGAGAGCAGAGGTTTGAGCCTGAGGTGCAGAAGGACAGTTGCAGAGAGCAGAGTTTGGAGAATGCGGAACATTAGGACTGTTACAGAGAGTAGAGGTTGGAGACTGGGGTACAGAAGGAATGTCACAGAGAGTAGAGTTTGGAAACTGGGTTGCAGAAGAATCTTATAGAGACCAGAGTTTGGAGACTGTGGTGCAGAAGGACTGATGCAGAGAGCAGACGTTGGAGACTGGGGTGAAGAAGGATCACTGCAGAGAGTAGAGGTTGGAGACTTGGGTGTAGAATGACTGTTGCAAAGAGCAGAGGGCTGAGACTATGGTGCAGAAGGACTATTGAAGAGAGCAGAGGTTGGAGACTGAGGTGCAGAAGGACCGTTACAGAGAGCAGAAATTGGAAACTGGGGTGCAGAAGAACTGATACAATAAGCAGAGTGTGGAGACTGGGGTGCAGAAGGACCTTTACAGAGAGCAGAGGTTGGAGTCTGGGGTGCAGGAAAACTTTTGCAAAAAGCAGAGTTTGGAGACGGGGGTGGAGAAGGAATGTTGTAGAGAGCAGATGATGGAGACTGAGGTGCAGAATGACTGTTACAGAGAGCAGATGTTGAAGCCTGGGGTGCAGAAGAACTGATACAGAAAGCAGAGTTTGGATACTGGGTTGCAGAAGGACGGTTACAGTGAGAAGAGTTTGGAAACTGCAGTACAGAAAGACTGTTACAGAGAGTAGAGGTTGGAGACTAGGGTGGAAAAGGACTGTTGGAGAGATCAGATGTTGGAAACTTGGTTGCAGAAGGAACTGTTGCAGAGAGGAGGTTGGAAACTGGGGTGCAGAAGAACTGTTGCAAGGAGGAGAGGTTCGAGATCGGGGTGCAGAGACTGTTGCAGAGAGCAGAAGTTGGAGACTGGGGTGGAGAAGACTTTTGCAAAGAGAAGTATTTGGAGCCTTAGGTGCAGAAGGACTGTTACAGAGAGCAGAGGTTAGAGCCTTGAGTGCAGAAGGACTGATACAGAAAGCAGTGGTTGGAGACTGGGGTGCAGAATAACTGTTGTAGAGAACAGAGTTTGGATACTGGGTTGCAGAAGGACAATTGCAGAAAGCAGAGTTTGGGGACTGAGTTTCAAAAGGATCTTACAGAGAGCAGAGGTTGAAGTCTGAGGTGCAGAAGGAAAGTTACAGATAGCGGGGGTTGGAGACTGGTGTTCAGAAAAACTGATACAGAAAGCAGAGTTTGGAGAATGGGGTGCAGAAGAACCATTACAGAGAGCAGAGGTTTGAGACTGCAGTACAGATGGTCTGTTGCAGAGAGCAGATTTTGGAGACTGGGTTGCAGAAGGAGTGTTGAAGAGAGCAAGGTTGGAGACTGGGGTTCAGAAGGGCTGTTGCAGAGAGAAGAGTTTGCAGAGTAAAATGCAGAAGGACTGTAACTGAGAGCAGAGTTTGGATACGTAGTGCAGAAGGACTGATACAGAAAGGGGAGCTTGGAGACTTGGGAGAAGAAGGACCCTTACAGAGAACAGAGGTTGAAGACTGTGGTACAGAAGAACTGTTTTGGAGAACAGAGTTTGGAGACTGGGGTGCAGAAGTATCGTTGCACATTGCAGAGGTTAGACATTTGGGCATAGAAGGCCTGTTAAAGAGTGAAAAGGTTGTAGACTGGGGTGCACAGGACTGTTACACTGAGCAGAGTTTGGAGACTGGGTAGTAGAAGGATCTTACAGAGAGCAGAGGTTTGAGACTGACGTGCAGAAAGAGTGTTACATAGAACAGAGTTTGGAGACTGGGGTGCAGAAGGATCGTTGCAGAGAGCAGAGTATTCAGAATGAGGTGCAGAAGGACTATTGCAGACAGCTGATGTTCGAGACTGGGGTGCAGAAAGACTGTTGCAGAGAGAAGAGGTTGGAGACTTGGGTGCAGAATGATCGTTCCAGAGAGCAGAGATTGTAGACTGGGGTGCAGAACGCCTTTTACAGATTGCAGAATTTGGAGAAGGGTGCAGTAGGACTGTTACAGAGAGCAGAGTTTGAGGTTTGGGTTGAAGGAGAATCTTACAGACAGCAGAGGTTGGAGTCTGAGGTGCAAAAGACTGTTACAGAGAGTAGAGGTTGGGGACTGAGGTGCAGAAAGACCAATGCAGAGAGCAGAGTTTGGAGACAGAGGTACAGAAGGAATGTACAGAAGGACTGTTGAAGAGCAGAGGTTGGAGACTTGGGTGTAGAAGGACTGTTGCAGAGAGCAGAGGTTGTTGATTGGGGTGCAGAAGGACTTTTGCAGAGAGCAGAATTTGAAGACTGAGGTTCTTAAGAACTGTTACAGAGATCAGAAGTTGGAGACTTGAGTGCAGAAGGCCTGATACAGAAAGCAGAGGTTAGAGTCTTGGGTGCAAGAGGAGAGTTACAGAGGTTGGAGACTGAAGTACAGAAGTACTGCTACACAGAGAAGAGGTTGGAGAGTGGGGTGCAGAAGGACTGTTTACAAAGAGCACAGTTTTGAAACTGGGGTGAGGAAGAAATATTTCAGAGAGACTGGGGTGCAGAAGGACTCTTCCAGAGAGCAGATTTTAGAGACTGGGGTGCACAGGGACCATTACAGAGAACAGAGGTTTGATACTGCAGTACAGGAGGACTGTTACAGGGAGCAGAGGTTGGAGACTGGGTTGCAGAATAACTGTTGTAGAGAACAGAGTTTAGAGAGTGGGGTGCAGATGGACCATTGCAGATAGCATAGGTTGGAGACTGGGTTTCAGAAGGATTATACAGAGAGCAGAGTTTGGACACTGAGGTGCAGAAGGACTGTTGCAGAGAGCAGAGGTTGGAGATTGGGGCGCAGTAGGACTGTTGTAGAGTGCAGAGGTTGGATTCTGAGGTGCAGAAGGACTGATAAAGAGAGCAGAGTTTAGAGACGGGGTGCAGAAGGACTGATACAGAAAGCAGAGTTTGGAGACTGGGGTGCAGAAAACCGTTACAGAGAGCAGAGGTTAGAGACTGAAGTACAGAAGGACGATTACAGAGAGCAGAGTTTGGAGACTGGGGTGGAAAAAGACTGTTGTAGAGAGCAGATTTTGGAGACTGGTGTGCAGACGGACTGTTGCAGAGAGCAGAGGTTGCAGAGTGAGGTTGAAGACTGAGGTGCAGAAAGACCAATGCAGAGAGCAGAGTTTGGAGACAGAGGTACAGAAGGACTGTTGAAGAGCAGAGGTTGGAGACTTGGGTGTAGAAGGACTGTTGCAGAGAGCAGAGGTTGTAGATTGGGGTGCAGAAGGACTGTTACAGAGAGCAGAGTTTGGAGACTGTGGTGCAGAAGGACTGATACTGAAAGCAGATGTTGGAGAATGGGGTGCAGAAGGAACCTTACAGAGAACAGAGGTTGAAGACTTCAGTACAGAAGAACTGATGTAGAGAACAAGGTTGGAGACTGGGGTGCAGAGGGACCATTGCAGAGAGTAGACGTTGGAGACTGGATGCCGAAGGATTGTTGCAGAGAGCAGACGTTAGAGACTTGGGTGAAGAAGGATTTCACAGAGAGCAAAGTTTGGAGAATGAAGTGCAGAAGGACTGTTGCAGAGAGCAGAGGTTGGAGAATGGGGTGCAGAAGGGACTGTGCAGAGTGCAGTGTTTGGAGACTGGAATTCAGAAGGACTGTTGTAGAGAGCAGAGGTTGGAGATTGGGGTGCAGAAGGACTGTCACAGAGAGCAGAGTTAGAAGCATGGGGTGCAGAACGAAAGGATACAGAAAGCAGACTTGGGAGACTGGGGTGCAGAAGGACTGTTACACAGAATAGAGTTTTGAGACTGTGCAATAGAAGGACTGTTAAAGAGAGCAGAGGTTGGAGACAGTTGTGCAGAGAGATATTAGAGAGAGCAGAGGTTGGAGACTGAGGTTCAATAGGACTGTTGCAGAGAGCAGAGGTTGGAGACTGTTGTGCAGAAGGATCGTTGCAGAGAGAAGAGTTTGGAGACTGAGGTGAAGGAGGCTTGTTACAGAGAGCAGAGCTTGGAGACTGGGGTTCAGAAGGCCTGTAACATTGAGCAGAGTTTGGAGACTGGGTGGCAGAAGGATCTTACAGAGAGCAGAGGTTGTTGACTGAGGTGCCAAAGGACTGTTACAGAGAGCCGAGGTTGGAGACTGGGGTCCATAAAGATCGTTGCAGAGAGCAGAGTTTTCAGAATGATTTTTAGAAGGACTGTTGCAGAGAACAGAGGTTAAAGACTTGGGTGCAAAAGGATCGTTTCAGAGAGAAGAGTGTGGAGACTGGGGGTGCCAAAGGACTGTTTCAGAGAGCAGAGGTTGGAGACTTGGGTTCAGAAGGACTGTTACAGATAGCAGAGTTTGGAGACTCGGTTCAGAATTACTGTTACAGAAAGCAGAGTTTGGAGACTGGTTTACAGAAGGATATTACAGAGAGAAGAGATTGGAAACTGAGGTGCAGAAGGACTGTTACAGTAAGTAGATGTTGAAGACTGTGGGGCAGAAAGGCGTTAGCAGAGAGCAGAGGTGGGAGAGTGAGGTGCAGAAGGACTCTTGATGAGTTCAGAGGTTGGAGACTTGGGTGTAGAAGGATTGTTACAAAGAGCAGAGGTTAGAGACTTGAGTGGCAGAAGAACTGATACAGAAAGAAGAGTTTGGAGGCTGGGGTGCAGAAGGACTGTTGAAGAGAGTGGAGGTTTGAGACTGGGGTGCAGAAGGACTATTGCACAGAGCAGAGATTTGAGACTGGTGTGCAGATGGACAGTTGCAGAGAGTAGAGGTTTGAGATTGGGGTGCAGAAGGACTGTTGCAGAGAGCAGAGTTTGGAGACTGGGGTGGAGAAGGACTGTTGCAGACAGTAGAGATGGAAGATTGGGGTGCTGAAAGACTGATGCAGAAAGCAGAGTTTGGAGACTGAAGTGCAGAAGGACTGTTACGGAGAACAGAGTTTGGAGACTCGGGTGCAGAAGGACTTATTCAGAAAGAAGAGTTTGGAGACTGGTGTGCAGAAGGAATGTTGTAGAGAGCAGATGTTGGCGACTGGGGTGCAGAAGGACTGTTGCCGAGAGCAGTTTTGGAGACTGGGGTGGAGAAGGACTGTTGCAGAGAGCAGAGGTTGCAGACTGAGGTGCAGAAGGACTGTTAAGAGAGCAGAGTTTGGAGACTGTGGTGCAGAATGACTGATACAGAAAGCAGAGGTTGGAAACTGGGGTGCAAAAAAAACCCTTAAAGAAAACAGTGTTTGGAGACTGCGGAACAGAAGGACTGTTACAGAGAGCAGAGTTTGGAGACTGGGGTGCAGAAGAAGTGTTGAAGAGGACAGAGGTTTAAGACTGTGGTGCAGAAAGATCATTGCAGAGACCAGAGTTTGGAGACTGGAGTGCAGAACACTGATACAGAAATCAGAGGTTGGAGTCTGGGGTAAAGAAGGCCTGATACAGAAAGCAGAGTTTGAAGACTGTGGTGTAGAAGGGCTGTTACAGAGATCATAGTTTGAATAGTGAGTTGCAGAAGGATGTTACAGAGAGCAGAGTTTGGAGACTGAGGTGCAGAAGGATTGTTACAGCGAGCCTAGGTTGGAGACTGGGGTGCAGAAGGACTGATACAGAAAGCAGAGTTTGGATACTCGGGTGCAGAAGGACCCTTACAGAGAGCAGAGGTTGCAGACTGAGGTGCAGAAGGACTGTTACAGCAGGCAGAGTTTCGTGACTTTGGTGTAAAACGACTGGAACAGAAAGCAGAGGTTGGATACTGGGATGCATAAAGACCCTTACAGAGAACAGAGGTTGGAGACTGCAGCACAGAAGGACTGTTGCAGAGAGCAGAAGTTGTAGACTGGGGTGTAGAAGGACTGTTGCAGAGAGCAGATGTTGGAGACTTGGGTGCAGAAAGACTGTTGCATAGAGCAGAGGTTTGAGACTGAGGTGCAGAAGGACGGATAGAGAGACCAGAGGTTGGAGACTGGGGTGCAGAAGGACTTTTACAGAGAGCATACGTTGGAGACTGGGGTGCAGAAGGATCGTTGCAGAGAGCAGACGTTGGAGACTGGGGTGCAGAAGGATCGTTAAAGAGAGCAGATTTTGGAGACTGTAATGCAGAAGGACTTTTACAGAGAGCAGAAATTGAAGATGGTTGTGCAGTAGGACTTTTATAGAGAGCAGATGTTGGAGACTGAGGTGTAGAAGGACTGTTGCAGAGAGCAGAATTTGTAGACTGGGGTGTAGAAGGACTGTTGCAGAGAGCAGAGGTTGGAGACTGGGGTGCAGAAGGCCTGTTGCAGAGAGCAGAGGTTAAAGTCTGAGGTTCAGAAAGACTGTTACAGAGAGCAGAGTTTAGAGACGGGGTGCAGAAGGACTGATACAGAAAGATTTTGGAGACTGGGGTGCAGAAGAACCGTTTCAGAGAGCCTAGGTTGGAGACTGCAGTACAGAAGGACGGTTACAGAGATAAATGGTTGGAGACTGAGGTAATAAAGGACTGTTCCAGAGAGCAGATTTTTGAAGACTGGGTTGCAGAAGGACTGTTGCAGAGAGCAGTGGTTTAAGACTAGGATTCAGAAGGACTCTTGCAGAGAGCAGAGTTGGCAGAGTGAGGTTCAGAAGCACTGATACAGAGAGCAGAGTTTGGAGACTGTGTTGCAGAAGGACTGATACAGAAAGCAGAGGTTGGAGAATGGGGTGCAGAAGGACCATTACAGAGAGCAGAGTTTGGAGACTTATGTGCAGAAGGACGTTACAGAGAGCAGAGGTTGGAGACTGGGGTGAAGAAGGAATGTTGCAGAGTGCAGTGTTCGGAGAATGGGTTGCGGAAGGACTGTTGCAGAGAGCAGAGGTTGGAGACTGAGGTGCAGAAGGGCTGTTACAGAGAGCAGAGTTTGGAGACTTGGGTGCAGAAGGACTGATACAGAAAGCAGAGGTTGGAGACTGGGTGCAGAAGGACTGTTGAAAAGAGCAGAGGTTGGAGACTGGGGTGGAGGAGGACTGTTGTAGAGAGCAGATGTTGGAGACTGGGGTGCAGAATTACTATTGCAGACAGCAGAGGTTGGAGACTGGGGTGCAGGAGGACTATTGCAGAGAGCAGAGGTTGAAGACTAAGGTGCAGAAGGACTGTTACAATGAGCAGAGTATGGAGACTGTGGTGCAGAAGGATTGTTACAGAGAGCAGATTTTGGAGACGGGGTGCAGAAGGACCTTTGCAGAGAGCAGAGGTTGGAGATGAGGTGCAGAAGGACTGTTATAGAGAGCCGACGTTGGAGACTGGGGTGAAGAAGGACTGATACAGAGAGCAGAGTTTGGAGACTGCGGTACAGCAGGACTGTTACAGAGAGCAGAGTTTGCAGACTGCGGTGAAGAAGGACTGTTTTCAGAAAACAGAGGTTGGAGACTGGTGTGCAGAAGGACTGTTACAAAGAACAGATTTTGGAGACTGGTGTTCAGAATTACTGTTACATAGAGTAGAGGTTGGAAAGTGGGGTGAATAAGGATCTTACAGAGAGTAGAGGTTGGAGACTAGGGTGCAGAAAAACTGTTGCAGAGAGCAGAGGTTGGAGACAGCGGTGTAGAATGATCATTGCAGAGAGAAGAGTTTTGAGACTGGGATACAGAAGACCTGTTAAAGAGAGCAGATTTTGAAGAATTGGGTGCAGAAGGACTGTTATAGAGAGCAGAGTTAGGAGACTGGGTGGTAGAAAGATCTTCAAGAGAGCAGAGTTTGGAGACTGAGGTGCAGAAGGACGGTTACAGAGAGCAGTGGTTGAAGAATGGGATCAGGAGGATCGTGCAGAGAGCAAAGGTTTCAGACTGAGATGTAAAAGGACTGTTATAGAGAGCAGAGGTTGGAGACTGAGGTGCAGAAGGAGTGTTACAGGGAGCAGATTTTAAAGACTGTGTTGCCGAAGGACCTTACATAGAGCAGAGTTTGGAGACTGAGGTGCAGAAGGATTGTTGCAGAGAGCATATTTTTCAGACTAAGATGCAGAAGGACTGTTGCCGAGAGAAGATGTTGGAGACTGCGTTGCAGAAGGATGGCTACAGAAAGCAGAGGTTGGAAACTGGCTTGCAGAAGGCCTGTTACAGAGAGCAGAGTTTTGAGACTGGTTTGCACATGAACTGTTACAGAGATCAGAGTTTTGTGACTGGGTTTCAGAAGGATCCTACAAAGAGCAGAGGTTGGAGAGTGAGGTGCAAAAGAACTGTTGCAGAGAGCAGAGTTTGGAGAATAGGTTACAGAAGGACTGTTGCAGAGAGTAGATGTTGGAGACTGTTGTTCAGAAGGACTGTTTCAAAGAGCAGAGGTTGGAGAATGGGTTGCAGAAAAACTTTTGCAAAGAGCAGAGTTTGGAGACTGAGGTGCAGAAGGACTGTTACAGAGAGCAGAGGTTGGAGACTGTTGTTAAGAAGGACTGATGAAGAAAGCAGAGGTTTGAGACGGGGGTGCAAAAGGACCTTTACGGAGAGCACAGTTATGAGACTTCTGTACAGAAGGAGTGTTCCAGAGACCAGATTTTGGATATTGGAGAGCAAAAGGACTGTTGCAGAGGACAGAGGTTGGAGACTGGGGTGCAGCTGGACGATTGCAGAAAGCAGAGATTGTAGACTAGGGTGCAGAAGTAATTTTACAGAGAGCAGAGTTTGGAAACTGGGGTGCAGAAGAATCTTACAGAGAGCAGAGGTTGGAGACTGAGGTTCAGTACGACTCTTACTGAGAGCAGAGCTTGGATACTGGGGTGCAAAAGGACTGATATAGAAAGCAGAGATTGGAGTTTGGGTGAAGGAAGAATGTATCAGAGAGAAGAGGTTGGACTGCAGTACAGAATGTCTATTACAGAGAGCAGAGTTTGGAGACTTTGGTGCAGAAGGACTGTTGAAGAAATCAGATGTTGGTAACTAGTGTGCAGACGGACTGTTGCAGGGAGCAGAGTTTGGAGACTTGGGTGCAGAAGAACTGTTGCAGAGAGAAGAGTTTGGAGACTGAGGTGCAGAAGGACTGTTACAGAGAGAAGTGGTTTGAGACTATGCTGCCGAAGGACTGTTACAGAGAGCAGAGTTTTAAGACTCGGTTTCTGAAGAATGTATAGTGAGCAGAGGTTGGAGACTGAGGTGCAGGTGGATTGTTACAGAGAGCAGTCGTTGGAGACTGGGGTGCAGAAGGATCTTGGAGAGCAAAGGTTTCAGACTGAGGTGCAGAAACACTGTTACAGAGAGCAGAGGTTGGAGGCTGAGGTGTAGAAGGACTGTTACAGGAGAGCAGAGTTAGGAGACTGAGGTGAAGAAGGACTGTTACAGAAAGCAGAGGTTGGAAATTGAGGTGCAGAAGGACGTTACAGAGAGCAAAGTTTAGAGACTGCAGAATAGAAGGACTGTTACAGAGAGCAGGGATTGGATACTTGGGTCCAGATGGATTGTTACAGAGAGCACAGGTTGCAGACTGAGCTGCAGAAGGATCTTGGAGAGGAGAGGTTTCAGACAGAGGTGCAGAAGGACTGTTACAGAGAGCAGAGTTTGGAGACTTAGTTGCAGATGGACTGCTACAGAAATCAGAGGCTGGAAATTGGGGGTGCAGAAAGACCGTTACAGAGAGCAGAGTTAGGAGACTGCGGTATAAAAGGACTGTTACAGAGAGCATAGGTTTAAGACTGGGGTTCAGAAAGACTGATACAGAAAGCAGAGTTTGGAGACTGGGGTGCAGAAGGACCTTTGCAGAGAGCAGAGTTTGGAGACTGCGTTACTTAAGGACTGTTACAGAGAGCAGATATTGGAGACTGGGGAGCAGAAGGAGTTTTGCAGAGGACAGATGGAGACTGGGGTGCCCCAGGACACTTGAAGAAAGCAGAGGTTAGAGCCTGGGGTGGAGAAGGAATGTTACAGAGAGCAGAGTTACAGAGAGCAGGAAATGTTACAGAGAGCAGGAAACTGTAGTGCAGAAAGATCTTACAAAGATCAGAGTTTGGAGACTGTGGTGCAGAAGGACTGTTGCAGAGAGCAGACATTGGAGACTGGGGTCCAGAAAGATCGTTGCAGAGTGGATAGTTCGGAGACTGTGGTTCAGAAGGACTTTTGCAGAGAGCAGAGGTTGAAGACTGGGATGCAGATGGTTCTTACAGAGAGTAGAGGTTGGAGACTGGTGCAAAAAGACTGTTTCAGAGAGCAGAGGTTGGCGACTGGTTTTGAGAGGAATCGTTGCAGAGAGAAGAGGTTGGAGACTATTGTGCAGAAGGACTGAGACAGAGTGCAGAGTTTTAAAACTGGAATGCAGAATGATCTTACAGAGAGCAGAGGTTGGAGACTGAGGTTCAGGAGGACTGTTACAGAGAGCAGTGGTTGGAGACTCGGGTGAAGAAGGATCGTGCAGAGACCAGAGTTTCATAATGAGATGCAGAAGGACTGTTACAGAGAGCAGAGGTTGGATACTGAGGTGCACAAGGACTGTTACAGAGAGTAGAGGTTGGAGACTGAGGTTAAGAAGGATTTTACAGAGAGCAGAGTTTGAAGACTGAGGGGCAGAAAGACTGCTCCAGAGCAGAGGTTGCAAATTGGGGTGCAGAAAGACCAATACCGAGAGCAGAGTTAGGAAACTGCGGTATAGAAGGACTGTAACAGAGAGCAGAGTTTGAAGACTGAAGTGCAGAAGGACTATTACAGAGTGCAGATGTTGGAGACTGTTGTGCAGAAGGACTCTTGTGC
>NW_027525253.1:0-21956 GCF_052094955.1 Ictidomys tridecemlineatus
TGGAAAAGGGCCTGCCAAGCTTCCAAAAAACTACGAGTTGCCTGAAATCTCAGCACACACTTTTTCACCAATCTTGATGAAACTTTCAGGGAATGATCAGTACACCAATCCCTTGGCTCACAAATTTCGTTCTTCCAGGTTAACCGTTCGTTGGCAGTAACCGTTTTCATTTTGAGTTTTCACTCTTTTTTCTCCTATAGGGATACATGTATTTGGAACTCTAAATCAAACACGGTTTGTGCTAGCTCTTTGAAACTTGACACAATAAAGCAGTTTCAAGTTCTATCTCTATGGTTTGTTTGCTGTTGATGTAGCCCTAAGCAGAGGACTGGCGAGAATCACTTTCATGGAAAGGGCCTGCCAAGCTTCCAAAAAACTACGAGTTGCCTGAAATCTCAGCACACACTTTTTCACCCAATCTTGATGAAACTTTCAGGTAATGATCAGTACACCAATCCCACTTGGCTCGCCAAATTTCGTTCTTCTAGGTTAAACCGTTCGTTGGCAGTAACCGGTTTCATTTTGAGGTTTCACTCTGTTTTCTCCTATAGGGATACATGTATTTGGAACTCTAAATCAAACACGGTTTGTGCTAGCTCTTTGAAACTTTACACAATAAAGCAGTTTCAAGTTCTATCTCTATGGTTTGTTTGCTGTTGATGTAGCCCTAAGAAGAGACTGGCTAGAATCACTTTCATGGAAAGGGCCTGCCAAGCTTCCAAAAACTACGAGTTGCCTGAAATCTCAGCACACACTTTTTCACCCAATCTTGATTTAACTTTCAGGTAATGATCAGTAAACCAATCCCACTTGGCTCGCCAAATTTCGTTCTTCTAGTTTAACGTTCGTTGGCAGTAACCGGTTTCATTTTGAGGTTTCACTCTGTTTTCTCCTATATGGATACATGTATTTGGAATCTAAATCAAACCCAGTTTGGACTAGCTCTTTGAAACTTGACACAATAAAGCAGTTTCAAGTTCTATCTCTATGATTTGTTTGCTGTTGATGTAGCCCTAAGCAGAGACTGGCGAGAATCACTTTCATGGAAAGGGCCTGCCAAGCTTCCAAAAAACTACGAGTTGCCTGAAATCTCAGCAAACACTTTTTCACCCAATCTTGATGAAACTTTCAGGTAATGATCAGTACACCAATCCCACTTGGCTCGCCAAATTTCGTTCTTCTAGGTTAAACCGTTCGTTGGCAGTAACCGTTTTCATTTTGAGGTTTCACTCTGTTTTCTCCTATAGGGATACATGTATTTGGAACTCTAAATCAAACACAGTTTGTGCTAGCTCTTTTAAACTTGACACAATAAAGCAGTTTCAAGTTCTAACTCTATGGTTTGTTTGCTGTTGATGTAACCCTAAGCAGAGACTGGCGAGAATCACTTTCATGGAAAGGGCCTGCCAAGCTTCCAAAAAACTACGAGTTGCCTGAAATCTCAGCACACACTTTTTCACCCAATCTTGATGAAACTTTCAGGTAATGATCAGTACACCAATCCCACTTGGCTCACCAAATTTCGTTCTTCCAGGTTAAACCGTTCGTTGGCAGTAACCGGTTTCGTTTTGAGGTTTCACTCTTTTTTCTCCTATAGGGATACATGTATTTGGAACTCTAAATCAAACACGGTTTGTGCTAGCTCTTTGAAACTTGACACAATAAAGCAGTTTCAAGTTCTATCTCTATGGTTTGTTTGCTGTTGATGTAGCCCTAAGCAGAGACTGGCGAGAATCACTTTCATGGAAAGGGCCTGCCAAGCTTCCAAAAAACTACGAGTTTCCTGAAATCTCAGCACACACTTTTTCACCCAATCTTGATGAAACTTTCAGGTAATGATCAGTACACCAATCCCACTTGGCTTGCAAATTTCGTTCTTCTAGGTTAAACCGTTCGTTGGAAGTAACCGGTTTCGTTTTGAGGTTTCACTCTGTTTTCTCCTATAGGGATACATGTATTTGGAACTCTAAATCAAACACGGTTTGTGCTAGCTCTTTGAAACTTTACACAATAAAGCAGTTTCAAGTTCTATCTCTATGGTTTGTTTGCTGTTGATGTAGCCCTAAGAAGAGACTGGCTAGAATCACTTTCATGGAAAGGGCCTGCCAAGCTTCCAAAAAACTACGAGTTGCCTGAAATCTCAGCACACACTTTTTCACCCAATCTTGATTTAACTTTCAGGTAATGATCAGTACACCAATCCCACTTGGCTCGCCAAATTTCGTTCTTCTAGTTTAAACCGTTCGTTGGCAGTAACCGGTTTCATTTTGAGGTTTCACTCTGTTTTCTCCTATAGGGATACATGTATTTGGAATTCTAAATCAAACCCAGTTTGGACTAGCTCTTTGAAACTTTTCACAATAAAGCAGTTTCAAGTTCTATCTCTATGATTTGTTTGCTGTTGATGTAGCCCTAAGCAGAGACTGGCGAGAATCACTTTCATGGAAAGGGCCTGCCAAGCTTCCAAAAAACTACGAGTTGCCTGAAATCTCAGCACACCATTTTCACCCAATCTTGATGAAACTTTCAGGTAATGATCAGTACACCAATCCCACTTGGCTCGCCAAATTTTGTTCTTCTAGGTTAAACCGTTCGTTGGCAGTAACCGGTTTCATTTTGAGGTTTCACTCTGTTTTCTCCTATAGGGATACATGTATTTGGAACTCTAAATCAAACACGGTTTGTGCTACCTCTTTGAAACTTGACACAATAAAGCAGTTTCAAGTTCTATCTCTATGGTTTGTTTGCTGTTGATGTAGCCCTAAGCAGAGACTGGCGAGAATCACATTCATGGAAAGGGCCTGCCAAGCTTCCGAAAAACTACGAGTTGCCTGAAATCTCAGCAAACACTTTTTCACCCAATCTTGATGAAACTTTCAGGTAATGATCAGTACACCAATCCCACTGGGCTCGCCAAATTTCCTTCTTCTAGGTTTAACCGTTTGTTAGCAGTAACTGGTTTCATTTTGAGGTTTCACTCTGTTTTCTCCTATAGGGATACATGTATTTGGAACTCTAAATCAAACACGGTTTGTGCTAGCTCTTTGAAACTTGACACAATAAAGCAGTTTCAAGTTCTATCTCTATGGTTTGTTTGCTTTTGATGTAGCCCTAAGCAGAGACTGGCGAGAATCACTTTCATGGAAAGGGCCTGCCAAGCTTCCAAAAAGCTACGAGTTGCCTGAAATCTCAGCAAACACTTTTTCACCCAATCTTGATGAAACTTTCAGGTAATGATCAGTACACGAATCCCACTTGGCTCACCAAATTTCGTTCTTCTTGGTTAAACCGTTCGTTGGCAGTAACCGGTTTCATTTTGAGGTTTCACTCTGTTTTCTCCTATAGGGATACATTTATTTGGATCTCTAAATCAAACACGGTTTGTGCTAGCTCTTTGAAACTTGACACAATAAAGCAGTTTCAAGTTCTATCTCTATTGTTTGTTTGCTGTTGATGTAGCCCTAAGCAGAGACTGGCGAGAATCACTTTCATGGAAAGGGCCTGCCAAGCTTCCAAAAAACTACGAGTTGCCTGAAATCTCAGCAACACATTTTCACCCAATCTTGATGAAACTTTCAGGTAATGATCAGTACACCAATCCCACTTGGCTCGCCAAATTTCGTTCTTCTAGGTTAAACCGTTCGTTGGCAGTAACCGTTTTCATTTTGAGGTTTCACTCTGTTTTCTCCTATAGGGATACATGTATTTGGAACTCTAAATCAAACACAGTTTGTGCTAGCTCTTTTAAACTTGACACAATAAAGCAGTTTCAAGTTCTAACTCTATGGTTTGTTTGCTGTTGATGTAACCCTAAGCAGAGACTGGCGAGAATCACTTTCATGGAAAGGGCCTGCCAAGCTTCCAAAAAACTACGAGTTGCCTGAAATCTCAGCACACACTTTTTCACCCAATCTTGATGAAACTTTCAGGTAATGATCAGTACACCAATCCCACTTGGCTCACCAAATTTCGTTCTTCCAGGTTAAACCGTTCGTTGGCAGTAACCGGTTTCGTTTTGAGGTTTCACTCTGTTTTCTCCTATAGGGATACATGTATTTGGAACTCTAAATCAAACACGGTTTGTGCTAGCTCTTTGAAACTTGACACAATAAAGCAGTTTCAAGTTCTATCTCTATGGTTTGTTTGCTGTTGATGTAGCCCTAAGCAGAGACTGGCGAGAATCACTTTCATGGAAAGGGCCTGCCAAGCTTCCAAAAAACTACGAGTTTCCTGAAATCTCAGCACACACTTTTTCACCCAATCTTGATGAAACTTTCAGGTAATGATCAGTACACCAATCCCACTTGGCTTGCCAAATTTCGTTCTTCTAGGTTAAACCGTTCGTTGGAAGTAACCGGTTTCGTTTTGAGGTTTCACTCTGTTTTCTCCTATAGGGATACATGTATTTGGAACTCTAAATCAAACACGGTTTGTGCTAGCTCTTTGAAACTTTACACAATAAAGCAGTTTCAAGTTCTATCTCTATGGTTTGTTTGCTGTTGATGTAGCCCTAAGAAGAGACTGGCTAGAATCACTTTCATGGAAAGGGCCTGCCAAGCTTCCAAAAAACTACGAGTTGCCTGAAATCTCAGCACACACTTTTTCACCCAATCTTGATTTAACTTTCAGGTAATGATCAGTACACCAATCCCACTTGGCTCGCCAAATTTCGTTCTTCTAGTTTAAACCGTTCGTTGGCACTAACCGGTTTCATTTTGAGGTTTCACTCTGTTTTCTCCTATAGGGATACATGTATTTGGAATTCTAAATCAAACCCAGTTTGGGCTAGCTCTTTGAAACTTGACACAATAAAGCAGTTTCAAGTTCTATCTCTATGATTTGTTTGCTGTCGATGTAGCCCTAAGCAGAGACTGGCGAGAATCACTTTCATGGAAAGGGCCTGCCAAGCTTCCAAAAAACTACGAGTTTCCTGAAATCTCAGCACACACTCTTTCACCCAATCTTGATGAAACGTTCAGGTAATGATCAGTACACCAATCCCACTTGGCTCGCCAAATTTCGTTCTTCTAGGTTAAACCGTTCGTTGGCAGTAACTGGTTTCATTTTGCGGTTTCACTCTGTTTTCTCCTATAGGGATACATGTATTTGGAACTCTAAATCAAACACGGTTTGTGCTAGCTCTTTGAAACTTGACACAATAAAGCAGTTTCAAGTTCTATCTCTATGGTTTGTTTGCTGTTGATGTAGCCCTAAGCAGAGACTGGGGAGAATCACTTTCATGGAAAGGGCCTGCCAAGCTTCCAAAAAGCTACGAGTTGCCTGAAATATCAGCAAACACTTTTTCACCCAATCTTGATGAAACTTTCAGGTAATGATCAGTACACGAATCCCACTTGGCTCACCAAATTTCGTTCTTCTTGGTTAAACCGTTCGTTGGCAGTAACCGGTTTCATTTTGAGGTTTCACTCTGTTTTCTCCTATAGGGATACATTTATTTGGATCTCTAAATCAAACACGGTTTGTGCTAGCTCTTTGAAACTTGACACAATAAAGCAGTTTCAAGTTCTATCTCTATTGTTTGTTTGCTGTTGATGTAGCCCTAAGCAGAGACTGGCGAGAATCACTTTCATGGAAAGGGCCTGCCAAGCTTCCAAAAAACTACGAGTTGCCTGAAATCTCAGCAAACACTTTTTCACCCAATCTTGATGAAACTTTCAGGTAATGATCAGTACACCAATCCCACTTGGCTCGCCAAATTTCGTTATTCTAGGTTAAAACCGTTCGTTGGCAGTAACCGGTTTCATTTTGAGGTTTCACTCTGTTTTCTCCTATAGGGATACATGTATTTGGAACTCTAAATCAAACACAGTTTGTGCTAGCTCTTTGAAACTTGACACAATAAAGCAGTTTCAAGTTCTATCTCTATGGTTTGTTTGCTGTTGATGTAGCCCTAAGCAGAGACTGGCGAGAATCACTTTCATGGAAATGGCCTGCCAAGCTTCCAAAAAACTACGAGTTGCCTGAAATCTCAGCACACACTTTTTCACCCAATCTTGATGAAACTTTCAGGTAATGATCAGTACACCAATCCCACTTCGCTCGCCAAATTTCGTTCTTCTATGTTAAACCGTTCGTTGGCAGTAACTGGTTTCATTTTGAGGTTTCACTCTGTTTTCTCCTATAGGGATACATGTATTTGGAACTGTAAATCAAACACGGTTTGTGCTAGCTCTTTGAAACTTGACACAATAAAGCAGTTTCAAGTTCTATCTCTATGGTTTGTTTGCTGTTGATGTAGCCCAAAGCAGAGACTGGCGAGAATCACTTTCATGGAAAGGGCCTGCCAAGCTTCCAAAAAGCTACGAGTTTCCTGAAATCTCAGCAAACACTTTTTCACCCAATCTTGATGAAACTTTCAGGTAATGATCTGTAAACCAATCCCACTTGGCTAGCCAAATTTTGTTCTTCTTGGTTAAACCGTTCGCTGGCAATAACCGGTTTCATTTTGAGGTTTCACTCTGTTTTCTCCTATAGGGATACATGTATTTGGAACTCTAAATCAAACACGGTTTGTGCTAGCTCTCTGATACTTGACACAATAAAGCAGTTTCAAGTTCTATCTCTATTGTTTGTTTGCTGTTGATGTAACCCTAAGCAGAGACTGGCGATAATCACTTTCATGGAAAGGGCCTGCCAAGCTTCCAAAAAACTACGAGTTGCCTGAAATCTCAGCACACACTTTTTCACCCAATCTTGATGAAACTTTCAGGTAATGATCAGTACACCAATCCCACTTGGCTCGCCAAATTTCGTTCTTCTAGGTTAAACCGTTCGTTGGCAGTAACCGGTTTCATTTTGAGGTTTCACTCTGTTTTCTCCTATAGGATACATGTATTTGGAACTCTAAATCAAACACGGTTTGTGCTAGCTCTTTGAAACTTGACACAATAAAGCAGTTTCAAGTTCTATCTCTATGGTTTGTTTGCTGTTGATGTAGCCCTAAGCAGACACTGGCGAGAATCACTTTCATGGAAAGGGCCTGCGGAGCTTCCAAAAACTACGAGTTGCCTGAAATCTCAGCAAACACCTTTTTCACCCAATCTTGATGAAACTTTCAGGTAATGATCAGTACACCAATCCCACTTGGCTCGCCAAATTTCGTTCTTCTAGGTTAAACCGTTCGTTGGCAGTAACTGGTTTCATTTTGAGATTTCACTCTGTTTTCTCCTATAGGATACATGTATTTGGAACTCTAAATCAAACACGGTTGTGCTAGCTCTTTGAACTTGACACAATAAAGCAGTTTCAAGTTCTATCTCTATGGTTTGTTTGCTGTTGATGTAGCCCTAAGCAGAGACTGGCGAGAATCACTTTCATGGAAAGGGCCTGCCAAGCTTCCAAAAAGCTACGAGTTGCCTGAAATCTCAGCAAACACTTTTTCACCCAATCTTGATGAAACTTTCAGGTAATGATCAGTACACGAATCCCACTTGGCTCACCAAATTTCGTTCTTCTTGGTTAAACCGTTCGTTGGCAGTAACCGGTTTCATTTTGAGGTTTCACTCTGTTTTCTCCTATAGGGGATACATGTATTTGGATCTCTAAATCAAACACGGTTTGTGCTAGCTCTTTGAAACTTGACACAATAAAGCAGTTTCAAGTTCTATCTCTATTGTTTGTTTGCTGTTGATGTAGCCCTAAGCAGAGACTGGCGAGAATCACTTTCATGGAAAGGGCCTGCCAGCTTCCAAAAAACTACGAGTTGCCTGAAATCTTCAGCAAACACTTTTTCACCCACTCTTGATGAAACTTCAGGTAATGATCAGTACACCAATCCCACTTGGCTCGCCAACTTTCGTTCTTCTAGGTTAAACCGTTCGTTGGCAGTAACCGGTTTCATTTTGAGGTTTCACTCTGTTTTCTCCTATAGGGATACATGTATTTGGAACTCTAAATCAAACACGGTTTGTGCTAGCTCTTTGAAACTTGACACAATAAAGCAGTTTCAAGTTCTATCTCTATGGTTTGTTTGCTGTTGATGTAGCCCTAAGCAGAGACTGGCGAGAATCACTTTCATGGAAATGGCCTGCCAAGCTTCCAAAAAAACTACGAGTTGCCTGAAATCTCAGCACACACTTTTTCACCCAATCTTGATGAAACTTTCAGGTAATGATCAGTACACCAATCCCACTTGGCTCGCCAAATTTCGTTCTTCTAGTTTAAACCGTTCGTTGGCAGTAACCGGTTTCATTTTGAGGTTTCACTCTGTTTTCTCCTATAGGGATACATGTATTTGGAACTCTAAATCAAACACGGTTTGTGCTAGCTCTTTGAAACTTGACAGAATAAAGCAGTTTCAAGTTCTATCTCTTATGGTTGTTTGCCGTTGATGTAGCCCTAAGCAGAGACTGGCGAGAATCACTTTCATGGAAAGGGCCTGTCAAGCTTCCAAAACTTACGAGTTTTCTGAAATCTCAGCACACACTTTTTCACCCAATCTTGAAGAAACGTTCAGGTAATGATCACTACACCATTCCCACTTGGCTCGCCAAATTTCGTTCTTCTAGGTTAAACCGTTCGTTGGCAGTAACCGGTTCATTTTGAGGTTTCACTCTGTTTTCTCCTATAGGGATACATGTATTTGGAACTCTAAATCAAACACGGTTTGTGCTAGCTCTCTGAAACTTGACAAAATAAAGCAGTTTCAAGTTCTATCTCTATTGTTGTTTGCTGTTGATGTAACCCTAAGCAGAGACTGGCGAGAATCACTTTCATGGAAAGGGCCTGCCAAGCTTCCAAAAACTACGAGTTGCCTGAAATCTCAGCACACACTTTTTCACCCAATCTTGATGAAACTTTCAGGTGATGATCAGTACACCAATCCCACTTGGCTCGCCAAATTTCGTTCTTCTAGGTTAAACCGTTCGTTGGCAGTAACCGGTTTCATTTTGTGGTTTCACTTTGTTTTCTCCTATAGGGATACATGTATTTGGAACTCTAAATCAAACACGGTTTGTGCTAGCTCTTTGAAACCTTGACACAATAAAGCAGTTTCAAGTTCTATCTCTATGTTTGTTTGCTGTTGATGTAGCCCTAAGCAGAGACTGGCGAGAATCACTTTCATGGTAAGGGCCTGCCAAGCTTCCAGAAAACTACGAGTTGCCTGAAATCTCAGCACACACTTTTTCACCCAATCTTGATGAATCTTTCAGGTAATGATCAGTACACCAATCCCAGTTGGCTCGCCAAATTTCGTTCTTCTAGGTTAAACCGTTCGTTCGTTGGCAGTAACCGGTTTCATTTTGAGGTTCCACTCTGTTTTCTCCTATAGGGATACATGTATTTGGAACTCTAAATCAAACACGGTTTGTGCTAGCTCTTTAACTTGACAGAATAAAGCAGTTTCAAGTTCTATCTCTATGGTTTGTTTGCTGTTGATGTAGCCCTAAGCAGAGACTGGCGAGAATCACTTTCATGGAAAGGGCCTGCCAAGTTTCCAAAAAACTACGAGTTGCCTAAAATCTCAGCACACAGTTTTTCACCCAATCTTGATGAAACTTCAGGTAATGATCAGTACACCAATCCCACTTGGCTCGCCAAATTTCGTTCTTCTATGTTAAACCGTTCGTTGGCAGTAACTGGTTTCATTTTGAGGTTTCACTCTGTTTTCTCCTATAGGGATACATGTATTTGGAACTCTAAATCAAACACGGTTTGTGCTAGCTCTTTGAAACTTGACACAATAAAGCAGTTTCAAGTTCTATCTCTATGGTTTGTTTGCTGTTGATGTAGCCCTAAGCAGAGACTGGCGAGAATCACTTTCATGGAAAGGGCCTGCCAAGCTTCCAAAAAGCTACGAGTTCCTGAAATCTCAGCAAACACTTTTTCACCCAATCTTGATGAAACTTTCAGGTAATGATCTGTAAACCAATCCCACTTGGCTCGCCAAATTTTGTTCTTCTTGGTTAAACCGTTCGTTGGCAGTAACCGGTTTCATTTTGAGGTTTCACTCTGTTTTCTCCTATAGGGATACATGTATTTGGAACTCTAAATCAAACACAGTTTGTGCTAGCTCTTTGAAACTTGACACAATAAAGCAGTTTCAAGTTCTATCTCTATGGTTTGTTTGCTGTTGATGTAGCCCTAAGCAGAGACTGGCGAGAATCACTTTCATGGAAATGGCCTGCCAAGCTTCCAAAAAACTACGAGTTGCCTGAAATCTCAGCACACACTTTTTCACCCAATCTTGATGAAACTTTCAGGTAATGATCAGTACACCAATCCCACTTCGCTCGCCAAATTTCGTTCTTCTATGTTAAACCGTTCGTTGGCAGTAACTGGTTTCATTTTGAGGTTTCACTCTGTTTTCTCCTATAGGGATACATGTATTTGGAACTGTAAATCAAACACGGTTGTGCTAGCTCTTTGAAACTTGACACAATAAAGCAGTTTCAAGTTCTATCTCTATGGTTTGTTTGCTGTTGATGTAGCCCTAAGCAGAGACTGGCGAGAATCACTTTCATGGAAAGGGCCTGCCAAGCTTCCAAAAAGCTACGAGTTTCCTGAAATCTCAGCAAACACTTTTTCACCCAATCTTGATGAAACTTTCAGGTAATGATCTGTAAACCAATCCCACTTGGCTAGCCAAATTTTGTTCTTCTTGGTTAAACCGTTCGCTGGCAATAACCGGTTTCATTTTGAGGTTTCACTCTGTTTTCTCCTATAGGGATACATGTATTTGGAACTCTAAATCAAACACGGTTGTGCTAGCTCTCTGATACTTGACACAATAAAGCAGTTTCAAGTTCTATCTCTATTGTTTGTTTGCTGTTGATGTAACCCTAAGCAGAGACTGGCGATAATCACTTTCATGGAAAGGGCCTGCCAAGCTTCCAAAAAACTACGAGTTGCCTGAAATCTCAGCACACACTTTTTCACCCAATCTTGATGAAACTTTCAGGTAATGATCAGTACACCAATCCCACTTGGCTCGCCAAATTTCGTTCTTCTAGGTTAAACCGTTCGTTGGCAGTAACCGGTTTCATTTTGAGGTTTCACTCTGTTTTCTCCTATAGGGATACATGTATTTGGAACTCTAAATCAAACACGGTTTGTGCTAGCTCTTTGAAACTTGACACAATAAAGCAGTTTCAAGTTCTATCTCTATGGTTTGTTTGCTGTTGATGTAGCCCTAAGCAAGACACTGGCGAGAATCACTTTCATGGAAAGGGCCTGCGGAGCTTCCAAAAAACTACGAGTTGCCTGAAATCTCAGCAAACACTTTTTCACCCAATCTTGATGAAACTTTCAGGTAATGATCAGTACACCAATCCCACTTGGCTCGCCAAATTTCGTTCTTCTAGGTTAAACCGTTCGTTGGCAGTAACTGGTTTCATTTTGAGATTTCACTCTGTTTTCTCCTATAGGGATACATGTATTTGGAACTCTAAATCAAACACGGTTTGTGCTAGCTCTTTGAAACTTGACACAATAAAGCAGTTTCAAGTTCTATCTCTATGGTTTGTTTGCTGTTGATGTAGCCCTAAGCAGAGACTGGCGAGAATCACTTTCATGGAAAGGGCCTGCCAAGCTTCCAAAAGCTACGAGTTGCCTGAAATTCAGCAAACACTTTTTCACCCAATCTTGATGAAACTTTCAGGTAATGATCAGTACACGAATCCCACTTGGCTCACCAAATTTCGTTCTTCTTGGTTAAACCGTTCGTTGGCAGTAACCGGTTTCATTTTGAGGTTTCACTCTGTTTTCTCCTATAGGGATACATGTATTTGGATCTCTAAATCAAACACGGTTTGTGCTAGCTCTTTGAAAC
This sequence comes from Ictidomys tridecemlineatus, assembly GCF_052094955.1. Taxonomy (NCBI): domain Eukaryota; kingdom Metazoa; phylum Chordata; class Mammalia; order Rodentia; family Sciuridae; genus Ictidomys; species Ictidomys tridecemlineatus. The sequence continues at coordinate 11,792 of NW_027525253.1, forward strand.
TTGACACAATAAAGCAGTTTCAAGTTCTATCTCTATTGTTTGTTTGCTGTTGATGTAGCCCTAAGCAGAGACTGGCGAGAATCACTTCATGAAAGGGCCTGCCAAGCTTCCAAAAAACTACGAGTTGCCTGAAATCTCAGCAAAACACTTTTTCACCCACTCTTGATGAAACTTTCAGGTAATGATCAGTACACCAATCCCACTTGGCTCGCCAACTTCGTTCTTCTAGGTTAAACCGTTCGTTGGCAGTAACCGGTTTCATTTTGAGGTTTCACTCTGTTTTCTCCTATAGGGATACATGTATTTGGAACTCTAAATCAAACACAGTTTGTGCTAGCTCTTTGAAACTTGACACAATAAAGCAGTTTCAAGTTCTATCTCTATGGTTTGTTTGCTGTTGATGTAGCCCTAAGCAGAGACTGGCGAGAATCACTTTCATGGAAATGGCCTGCAAGCTTCCAAAAAACTACGAGTTGCCTGAAATCTCAGCACACACTTTTTCACCCAATCTTGATGAAACTTTCAGGTAATGATCAGTACACCAATCCCACTTGGCTCGCCAAATTTCGTTCTTCTAGTTTAAACCGTTCGTTGGCAGTTGCCGGTTTCATTTTGAGGTTTCACTCTGTTTTCTCCTATAGGGATACATGTATTTGGAACTCTAAATCAAACACGGTTTGTGCTAGCTCTTTGAAACTTGACAGAATAAAGCAGTTTCAAGTTCTATCTCTATGGTTTGTTTGCCGTTGATGTAGCCCTAAGCAGAGACTGGCGAGAATCACTTTCATGGAAAGGGCCTGTCAAGCTTCCAAAAATTACGAGTTTTCTGAAATCTCAGCACACACTTTTTCACCCAATCTTGAAGAAACGTTCAGGTAATGATCACTACACCATTCCCACTTGGCTCGCCAAATTTCGTTCTTCTAGGTTAAACCGTTCGTTGGCAGTAACCGGTTTCATTTTGAGGTTTCACTCTGTTTTCTCCTATAGGGATACATGTATTTGGAACTCTAAATCAAACACGGTTTGTGCTAGCTCTCTGAAACTTGACAAAATAAAGCAGTTTCAAGTTCTATCTCTATAGTTTGTTTGCTGTTGATGTAACCCTAAGCAGAGACTGGCGAGAATCACTTTCATGGAAAGGGCCTGCCAAGCTTCCAAAAAACTACGAGTTGCCTGAAATCTCAGCACACACTTTTTCACCCAATCTTGATGAAACTTTCAGGTGATGATCAGTACACCAATCCCACTTGGCTCGCCAAATTTCGTTCTTCTAGGTTAAACCGTTCGTTGGCAGTAACCGGTTTCATTTTGTGGTTTCACTTTGTTTTCTCCTATAGGGATACATGTATTTGGAACTCTAAATCAAACACGGTTGTGCTAGCTCTTTGAAACTTGACACAATAAAGCAGTTTCAAGTTCTATCTCTATGGTTTGTTTGCTGTTGATGTAGCCCTAAGCAGAGACTGGCGAGAATCCACTTTCATGGAAAGGGCCTGCCAAGCTTCCAGAAAACTACGAGTTGCCTGAAATCTCAGCACACACTTTTTCACCCAATCTTGATGAATCTTTCAGGTAATGATCAGTACACCAATCCCAGTTGGCTCGCCAAATTTCGTTCTTCTAGGTTAAACCGTTCGTTGGCAGTAACCGGTTTCATTTTGAGGTTTCCACTCTGTTTTCTCCTATAGGGATACATGTATTTGGAACTCTAAATCAAACACGGTTTGTGCTAGCTCTTTAACTTGACAGAATAAAGCAGTTTCAAGTTCTATCTCTATGGTTTGTTTGCTGTTGATGTAGCCCTAAGCAGAGACTGGCGAGAATCACTTTCATGGAAAGGGCCTGCCAAGTTTCCAAAAAACTACGAGTTGCCTAAAATCTCAGCACACAGTTTTTCACCCAATCTTGATGAAACTTTCAGGTAATGATCAGTACACCAATCCCACTTGGCTCGCCAAATTTCGTTCTTCTATGTTAAACCGTTCGTTGGCAGTAACTGGTTTCATTTTGAGGTTTCACTCTGTTTTCTCCTATAGGGATACATGTATTTGGAACTCTAAATCAAACACGGTTTGTGCTAGCTCTTTGAAACTTGACACAATAAAGCAGTTTCAAGTTCTATCTCTATGGTTTGTTTGCTGTTGATGTAGCCCTAAGCAGAGACTGGCGAGAATCACTTTCATGGAAAGGGCCTGCCAAGCTTCCAAAAAGCTACGAGTTCCTGAAATCTCAGCAAACACTTTTTCACCCAATCTTGATGAAACTTTCAGGTAATGATCTGTAAACCAATCCCACTTGGCTCGCCAAATTTTGTTCTTCTTGGTTAAACCGTTCGTTGGCAGTAACCGGTTTCATTTTGAGGTTTCACTCTGTTTTCTCCTATAGGGATACATGTATTTGGAACTCTAAATCAAACACGGTTTGTGCTAGCTCTCTGAACTTGACACAATAAAGCAGTTTCAAGTTCTATCTCTATGGTTTGTTTGCTGTTGATGTAGCCCTAAGCAGAGACTGGCCAGAATCACTTTGATGGAAAGGGCCTGGCAAGCTTCCAAAAACTACGAGTTGCCTGAAATCTCAGCACACACTTTTTCACCCAATCTTGATGAAACTTTCAGGTAATGATCAGTACACCAATCCCACTTGGCTCGCCAAATTTCGTTCTTCTAAGTTAAACCGTGCGTTGGCAGTAACCGGTTTCATTTTGAGGTTCCATTCTGTTTTCTCCTATAGGGATACATGTATTTGGAACTGTAAATCAAACATGGTTTGTGCTAGCTCTTTGAAAGCTTGACACAATGTAGTAGTTTCAAGTTCTATCTCTATGGTTTGTTTGCTGTTGATGTAGCCCTAAGCAGAGACTGGCGAGAATCACTTTCATGGAAAGGGCCTGCCAAGCTTCCAAAAAACTACGAGTTTCCTGAAATCTCAGCACACACTTTTTCACCCAATGTAGATGAAACGTTCAGGTAATGATCAGTACACCAATCCCACTTGGCTCGCCAAATTTCGTTCTTCTAGGTTAAACCGTTCGTTGGCAGTAACCGGTTTCATTTTGAGGTTTCACTCTGTTTTCTCCTAAAGGGATACATGTATTTGGAACTCTAAATCAAACACGGTTTGTGCTAGCTCTCTGAAACTTGACACAATAAAGCAGTTTCAAGTTCTATCTCTATAGTTTTTTTTGCTGTTGATGTAACCCTAAGCAGAGACTGGCGAGAATCACTTTCATGGAAAGGGCCTGCCAAGCTTCCAAAAAACTACGAGTTGCCTGAAATCCCAGCACACACTTTTTCACCCAATCTTGATGAAACTTTCAGGTAATGATCAGTACACCAATCCCACTTGGCTCGCCAAATTGCGTTCTTCTAGGTTAAACCGTTCGTTGGCAGTAACCGGTTTCATTTTGAGGTTTCACTTTGTTTTCTCCTATAGGGATACATGTATTTGGAACTCTAAATCAAACACGGTTTGTGCTAGCTCTTTGAAACTTGACACAATAAAGCAGTTTCAAGTTCTATCACTATGGTTTGTTTGCTGTTGATGTAGCACTAAGCAGAGACTGGCGAGAATCACTTTCATGGAAAGGGCCTGCCGAGCTTCCAAAAAACTACGAGTTGCCTGAAATCTCAGCAAACACTTTTTCACCCAATCTTGATGAAACTTTCAAGGTAATGATCAGTACACCAATCCCACTTGGCTCGCCAAATTTCGTTCTTCTAGTTAAACCGTTCGTTGGCAGTAACTGGTTTCATTTTGAGGTTTCACTCTGTTTTCTCCTATAGGGATACATGTATTTGGAACTCTAAATCAAACACGGTTTGTGCTAGCTCTTTGAAACTTGACACAATAAAGCAGTTTCAAGTTCTATCTCTATGGTTTGTTTGCTGTTGATGTAGCCCTAAGCAGAGACTGGCAAGAATCACTTTCATGGAAAGGGCCTGCCAAGCTTCCAAAAAGCTACGAGTTGCCTGAAATCTCAGCAAACACTTTTTCACCCAATCTTGATGAAACTTTCAGGTAATGATCAGTACACGAATCCCACTTGGCTCACCAAATTTCGTTCTTCCTGGTTAAACCGTTCGTTGGCAGTAACCGGTTTCATTTTGAGGTTTCACTCTGTTTTCTCCTATAGGGATACATGTATTTGGATCTCTAAATCAAACACGGTTTGTGCTAGCTCTTTGAAAGTTGACACAATAAAGAAGTTTCAAGTTCTATCTCTATTGTTTGTTTGCTGTTGATGTAGCCCTAAGCAGAGACTGGCGAGAATCACTTTCATGGAAAGGGCCTGCCAAGCTTCCAAAAAACTACGAGTTGCCTGAAATCTCAGCACACACTTTTTCACCCAATCTTGATGAAACTTTCAGGTAATGATCAGTACACCAATCCCACTTGGTTCGCCAAATTTCGTTCTTCTAGGTTAAACTGTTCGTTGGCAGTAACCGGTTTCATTTTGAGGTTTCACTCTGTTTTCTCCTATAGGGATACATGTATTTGGAACTCTAAATCAAACACGGTTTGTGCTAGCTCTTTGAAACTTGACACAATAAAGCAGTTTCAAGTTCTATCTCTATGCTTTGTTTGCTGTTGATGTAGCCCTAAGCAGAGACTGGCGAGAATCACTTTCATGGAAAGGGACTGCCAAGCTTCCAAAAAACTACGAGTTGCCTGAAATCTTAGCACACACTTTTTCACCCAATCTTGATGAAACTTTCAGGTAATGATCAGTAAACCAATCCCACTTAGCTCGCCAAATTTCGTTCTTCAAGGTTAAACCGTTCGTTGGCAGTAACCGGTTTCGTTTTGAGGTTTCACTCTTTTTTCTCCTATAGGGATACATGTATTTGGAACTCTAAATCAAACACGGTTTGTGCTAGCTCTTTAACTTGACAGAATAAAGCAGTTTCAAGTTCTATCTCTATGGTTTGTTTGCTGTTGATGTAGCCCTAAGCAGAGACTGGCGAGAATCACTTTCATGGAAAGGGCCTGCCAAGCTTCCAAAAAACTACGAGTTGCCTGAAATCTCAGCAAACACTTTTTCACCCAATCTTGATGAAACTTTCAGGTAATGATCAGTACACCAATCCCACTTGGCTCGCCAAATTTCGTTCTTCTAGGTTAAACCGTTCGTTGGCAGTAACCGTTTTCATTTTGAGGTTTCACTCTGTTTTCTCCTATAGGGATACATGTATTTGGAACTCTAAATCAAACACAGTTTGTGCTAGCTCTTTTAAACTTGATACAATAAAGCAGTTTCAAGTTCTAACTCTATGGTTTGTTTGCTGTTGATGTAACCCTAAGCAGAGACTGGCGAGAATCACTTTCATGGAAAGGGCCTGCCAAGCTTCCAAAAAACTACGAGTTGCCTGAAATCTCAGCACACACTTTTTCACCCAATCTTGATGAAACTTTCAGGTAATGATCAGTACACCAATCCCACTTGGCTCACCAAATTTCGTTCTTCCAGGTTAAACCGTTCGTTGGCAGTAACCGGTTTCGTTTTGAGGTTTCACTCTTTTTTCTCCTATAGGGATACATGTATTTGGAACTCTAAATCAAACACGGTTTGTGCTAGCTCTTTGAAACTTGACACAATAAAGCAGTTTCAAGTTCTATCTCTATGGTTTGTTTGCTGTTGATGTAGCCCTAAGCAGAGACTGGCGAGAATCACTTTCATGGAAAGGGCCTGCCAAGCTTCCAAAAAACTACGAGTTTCCTGAAATCTCAGCACACACTTTTTCACCCAATCTTGATGAAACTTTCAGGTAATGATCAGTACACCAATCCCACTTGGCTTGCCAAATTTCGTTCTTCTAGGTTAAACCGTGCGTTGGAAGTAACCGGTTTCGTTTTGAGGTTTCACTCTGTTTTCTCCTATAGGGATACATGTATTTGGAACTCTAAATCAAACACGGTTTGTGCTAGCTCTTTGAAACTTTACACAATAAAGCAGTTTCAATTCTATCTCTATGGTTTGTTTGCTGTTGATGTAGCCCTAAGAAGAGACTGGCTAGAATCACTTTCATGGAAAGGGCCTGCCAAGCTTCCAAAAAACTACGAGTTGCCTGAAATCTCAGCACACACTTTTTCACCCAATCTTGATTTAACTTTCAGGTAATGATCAGTACACCAATCCCACTTGGCTCGCCAAATTTCGTTCTTCTAGTTTAAACCGTTCGTTGGCAGTAACCGGTTTCATTTTGAGGTTTCACTCTGTTTTCTCCTATAGGGATACATGTATTTGGAATTCTAAATCAAACCCAGTTTGGGCTAGCTCTTTGAAACTTGACACAATAAAGCAGTTTCAAGTTCTATCTCTATGATTTGTTTGCTGTTGATGTAGCCCTAAGCAGAGACTGGCGAGAATCACTTTCATGGAAAGGGCCTGCCAAGCTTCCAAAAAACTACGAGTTGCCTGAAATCTCAGCACACCATTTTTCACCCAATCTTGATGAAACTTTCAGGTAATGATCAGTACACCAATCCCACTTGGCTCGCCAAATTTTGTTCTTCTAGGTTAAACCGTTCGTTGGCAGTAACCGGTTTCATTTGAGTTTCACTCTTTTTCTCCTATAGGGATACATGTATTTGGAACTCTAAATCAACACGGTTTGTGCTACCTCTTTGAAACTTGACACAATAAAGCAGTTTCAAGTTCTATCTCTATGGTTTGTTTGCTGTTGATGTAGCCCTAAGCAGAGACTGGCGAGAATCACATTCATGGAAAGGGCCTGCCAAGCTTCCGAAAAACTACGAGTTGCCTGAAATCTCAGCAAACACTTTTTCACCCAATCTTGATGAAACTTTCAGGTAATGATCAGTACACCAATCCCACTTGGCTCGCCAAATTTCGTTCTTCTAGGTTTAACCGTTCGTTAGCAGTAACTGGTTTCATTTTGAGGTTTCACTCTGTTTTTCTCCTATAGGGATACATGTATTTGGAACTCTAAATCAAACACGGTTTGTGCTAGCTCTTTGAAACTTGACACAATAAAGCAGTTTCAAGTTCTATCTCTATGGTTTGTTTGCTTTTGATGTTAGCCCTAAGCAGAGACTGGCGAGAATCACTTTCATGGAAAGGGCCTGCCAAGCTTCCAAAAAGCCTACAAGTTGCCTGAAATCTCAGCAAACACTTTTTCACCCAATCTTGATGAAACTTTCAGGTAATGATCAGTACACGAATCCCACTTGGCTCACCAAATTTCGTTCTTCTTGGTTAAACCGTTCGTTGGCAGTAACCGGTTTCATTTTGAGGTTTCACTCTGTTTTCTCCTATAGGGATACATTTATTTGGATCTCTACATCAAACACGGTTTGTGCTAGCTCTTTGAAACTTGACACAATAAAGCAGTTTCAAATTCTATCTCTATTGTTTGTTTGCTGTTGATGTAGCCCTAAGCAGAGACTGGCGAGAATCACTTTCATGGAAAGGGCCTGCCAAGCTTCCAAAAACTACGAGTTGCCTGAAATCTCAGCAAACACTTTTTCACCCAATCTTGATTGAAACTTTCAGGTAATGATCAGTACACCAATCCCACTTGGCTCGCCAAATTTCGTTATTCTAGGTTAAACCGTTCGTTGGCAGTAACCGGTTTCATTTTGAGGTTCACTCTGTTTTCTCCTATAGGGATACATGTATTTGGAACTCTAAATCAAACACAGTTGTGCTAGCTCTTTGAAACTTGACACAATAAAGCAGTTTCAAGTTCTATCTCTATGGTTTGTTTGCTGTTGATGTAGCCCTAAGCAGAGACTGGCGAGAATCACTTTCATGGAAATGGCCTGCCAAGCTTCCAAAAAACTACGAGTTGCCTGAAATCTCAGCACACACTTTTTCACCCAATCTTGATGAAACTTTCAGGTAATGATCAGTACACCAATCCAACTTGGCTCGCCAAATTTCGTTCTTCCAGGTTAAACCGTTCGTTGGCAGTAACCGGTTTCGTTTTGAGGTTTCACTCTTTTTTCTCCTATAGGGATACATGTATTTGGAACTCTAAATCAAACACGGTTTGTGCTAGCTCTTTGAAACTTGACACAATAAAGCAGTTTCAAGTTCTATCTCTATGTTTTGTTTGCTGTTGATGTAGCCCTAAGCAGAGACTGGCGAGAATCACTTTCATGGAAAGGGCCTGCAAGCTTCCAAAAAACTACGAGTTGCCTGAAATCTCAGCACACACTTTTTCACCCAATCTGATGAAACTTTCAGGTAATGATCAGTACACCAATCCCACTTGGCTCGCCAAATTTTGTTCTTCTAGGTTAAACCGTTCGTTGGCAGTAACCGGTTTCATTTTGAGGTTTCACTCTGTTTTCTCCTATAGGGATACATGTATTTGGAACTCTAAATCAAACACGGTTTGTGCTAGATCTTTGAAACTTGACACAATAAAGCAGTTTCAAGTTCTATCTCTATGGTTTGTTTGCTGTTGATGTAGCCCTAAGCAGAGACTGGCGAGAATCACTTTCATGGAAAGGGCCTGCCAAGCTTCCAAAAAGCTACGAGTTGCCTGAAATCTCAGCAAACACTTTTTCACCCAATCTTGATGAAACTTTCAGGTAATGATCAGTACACGAATCCCACTTGGCTCACCTAATTTCATTCTTCTTGGTTAACCGTTCGTTGGCAGTAACCGGTTTCATTTTGAGGTTTCACTCTGTTTTCTCCTATAGGGATACATTTATTTGGATCTCTAAATCAAACACGGTTTGTGCTAGCTCTTTGAAACTTGACACAATAAAGCAGTTTCAAGTTCTATCTCTATTGTTTGTTTGCTGTTGATGTAGCCCTAAGCAGAGACTGGCGAGAATCACTTTCATGGAAAGGGCCTGCCAAGCTTCCCAAATACTACGAGTTGCCTGAAATCTCAGCAAACACTTTTTCACCCAATCTTGATGAAACTTTCAGGTAATGATCAGTACACCAATCCCACTTGGCTCGCCAAATTTCGTTATTCTAGGTTAAACGTTCGTTGGCAGTAACCGGTTTCATTTTGAGGTTTCACTCTGTTTTCTCCTATAGGGATACTTGTATTTGGAACTCTAAATCAAACACAGTTTGTGCTAGCTCTTTGAAACTTGACACAATAAAGCAGTTTCAAGTTCTATCTCTATGGTTTGTTTGCTGTTGATGTAGCCCTAAGCAGAGACTGGCGAGAATCACTTTCATGAAAATGGCCTGCCAAGCTTCCAAAAAACTACGAGTTGCCTGAAATCTCAGCACACACTTTTTCACCCAATCTTGATGAAACTTTCAGGTAATGATCAGTACACCAATCCAACTTGGCTCGCCAAATTTCGTTCTTCCAGGTTAAACCGTTCGTTGGCAGTAACCGGTTTCGTTTTGAGGTTTCACTCTTTTTTCTCCTATAGGGATACATGTATTTGGAACTCTAAATCAAACACGGTTTGTGCTAGCTCTTTGAAACTTGACACAATAAAGCAGTTTCAAGTTCTATCTCTATGGTTAGTTTGCTGTTGATGTAGCCCTAAGCAGAGACTGGCGAGAATCACTTTCATGGAAAGGGCCTGCCAAGCTTCCAAAAAACTACGAGTTGCCTGAAATCTCAGCACACACTTTTTCAACCAATCTTGATGAAACTTTCAGGTAATGATCACTACACCAATCCCACTTGGCTCGCCAAATTTTGTTCTTCTAGGTTAAACCGTTCGTTGGCAGTAACCGGTTTCATTTTGAGGTTTCACTCTGTTTTCTCCTATAGGGATACATGTATTTGGAACTCTAAATCAAACACGGTTTGTGCTAGCTCTTTTAAACTTGACAGAATAAAGCAGTTTCAAGTTCTATCTCTATGGTTTGTTTGCTGTTGATGTAGCCCTAAGCAGAGACTGGCCAGAATCACTTTCATGGAAAGGGCCTGCCAAGCTTCCAAAAAACTACGAGTTGCCTGAAATCTCAGCACACACTCTTTCACCCAATCTTGATGAAACGTTCAGGTAATGATCAGTACACCAATCCCACTTGGCTCGCCAAATTTCGTTCTTCTAGGTTAAACCGTTCGTTGGCAGTAACAGGTTTCATTTTGAGGTTTCACTCTGTTTTCTCCTATAGGGATACATGTATTTGGAACTCTAAATCAAACACGGTTTGTGCTAGATCTTTGAAACTTGACACAATAAAGCAGTTTCAAGTTCTATC
>NW_027525254.1:0-21902 GCF_052094955.1 Ictidomys tridecemlineatus
GTAGCCCTAAGGCAGAGACTGGCGAGAATCACTTTCATGGAAAGGGCTGCCAAGCTTCCAAAAAACTACGAGTTGCCTGAAATCTCAGCAAACACTTTTTCACCCAATCTTGATGAAACTTTCAGGTAATGATCAGTACACCAATCCCACTTGGCTCGCCAAATTTCGTTCTTCTAGGTTAAACCGTTCGTTGGCAGTAACCGGATTCATTTTGAGGTTTCACTCTGTTTTCTTCTATAGGGATACATGTATTTGGAACTCTAAATCAAACACGGTTTGTGCTAGCTCTTTGAAACTTGACACAATAAAGCAGTTTCAAGTTCTATCTCTATGGTTTGTTTGCTTTTGCTGTAGCCCTAAGCAGAGACTGGCGATAATCACTTTCATGGAAAGGGCCTGCCAAGCTTTCAAAAAACTACGAGTTGCCTGAAATCTCAGCAAACACTTTTTCACCCAATCTTGATGAAACTTTCAGGTAATAATCAGTACACCAATCCCACTTGGCTTGCCAAATTTTGTTCTTCTAGGTTAAACCATTCGTTGGCAGTAAGCGGTTTCATTTTGAGGTTTCACTCTGTTTTATCCTATAGGGATACATGTATTTGGAACTCTAAATCAAACACAGTTTGTGCGAGCTCTTGAAACTTGACACAATAAAGCAGTTTCAAGTTCTATCTCTATGGTTTGTTTGCTGTTGATGTTGCCCTAAGCAGAGACTGGCGAGAATCACTTTCATGGAAAGGGCCTGCCAAGCTTCCAAAAAACTACGAGTTGCCTGAAATCTCAGCAAACACTTTTTCACCCAATCTTGATGAAACGTTCAGGTAATTATCAGTACACCAATCCCACTTGGCTCGCCAAATTTCGTTCTTCTAGGTTAAACCGTTCCTTGGCAGTAACCGGTTATATTTTGAGGTTTGACTCTGTTTTCTCCTATAGGGATACATGTATTTGGAACTCTAAATCAAACAGGGTTTGTGCTAGCTCTTTGAAACTTGACACAATAAAGCAGTTTCAAGTTCTATCTGTATGGTTTGTTTGCTGTTGATGTAGCCCTAAGCAGAGACTGGCGAGAATCACTTCCATGGAAAGGGCCTGCCAAGATTCCAAAAAACTACGAGTTGCCAGAAATCTCAGCACACACTTTTTCACCCAATCTTGATGAAACTTTCAGGTAATGATCAGTACACCAATCCCACTTGGCTCGCCAAATTTCGTTCTTCTAGGTTAAACCGTTCCTTGGCAGTAACCGGTTTCATTTTGAGGTTTCACTCTGTTTTCTCCTATAGGGATACATGTATTTGGAACTCTAAATCAAACACGGTTTGTGCTAGCTCTTTGAAACTTGACACAATAAAGCAGTTTCAAGTTCTATCTCTATGGTTTGTTTGCTGTTGATGTAGCCCTAAGCAGAGACTGGCGAGAGTGACTTTCATGGAAAGGGCCTGCCAAACTTCCAAAAAACTACGAGTTGCCTGAAATCTCAGCAAACACTTTTTCACCCAATCTTGATGAAACTTTCAGTTAAGGATCAGTACACCAATCCCACTTGGCTCGCCAAATTTCGTTCTTCTAGGTTAAACCGTTCGTTGGCAGTAACCCGGTTTCATTTTGAGGTTTCACTCTGTTTTCTCCTATAGGGATACATGTATTTGGAACTCTAAATCAAACACGGTTTGTGCTAGCTCTTTGAAAATTGACACAATAAAGCAGTTTCAAGTTCTATCTCTATGGTTTGTTTGCTGTTGATGTAGCCCTAAGCAGAGACTGGCGAGAATCACTTCCATGGAAAGGGCTGCCAAGCTTCAAAAAACTAGGAGTTGCCTGAAATCTCAGCACACACTTTTTAACCCATCTTGATGAAACTTTCAGGTAATGATCAGTACACCAATCCCACTTGGCTCGCCAAATTTCGTTCTTCTAGGATAAACCGTTCGTTGGCAGTAACCCGGTTTCACTTTGAGGTTTCACTCTGTTTTCTCCTATAGGGATACATGTATTTGGAACTCTAAATCAAACACGGTTTGTGCTAGCTCTTTGAAACTTGACACAATTAAGCAGTTTCAAGTTCTATCTCTATGGTTTGTTTGCTGTTGATGTAGCCCTAAGCAAAGACTGGCGAGAATCACTTTCATGGAAAGGGCCTGCCAAGCTTCCAAAAAACTACCAGTTGCCTGAAATCTCAGCACACCCTTTTTCACCCAATCTTGATGAAACTTTCAGGTAATGATCAGTACACCAATACCACTTGGCTCGCCAAATTTCGTTCTTCTAGGTTAAACCGTTTGTTGGCAGTAACCGGTTTCATTTTGAGGTTTCACTCTGTTTTCTCCTATAGGGATACATGTATTTGGAACTCTAAATCAAACACGGTTTGTGCTAGCTCTTTGAAACTTGATACAATAAAGCAGTTTCAAGTTTCTATCTCTATGGTTTGTTTGCTGTTGATGTAGCACTAAGCAGAGACTGGCGAGAATCACTTTCATTGAAAGGGCCTGCCAAGCTTCCAAAAAACTAGGAGTTGCCTGAAATCTCAGCACACACTTTTTCACCCAATCTTGATGAAACTTTCAGGTAATGATCAGTACACCAATCCCACTTGGCTCGCCAAATTTCGTTCTTCTAGCTTAAACCGTTCGTTGGCAGTAACCGGTTTCATTTTGAGGTTTCACTCTGTTTTCTCCTATAGGGGATACATGTATTTGGAACTCTAAATCAAACACGGTTTGTGCTAGCTCTTTGAAACTTGACACAATAAAGCAGTTTCAAGTTCTATCTCTATGGTTTGTTTGCTGTTGATGTAGCCCTAAGCAGAGACTGGCGAGAATTACTTTCATGGAAAGGGCCTTCCAAGCTTCCAAAAAACTACGAGTTTCCTGAAATCTCAGCACACCCTTTTTCACCCAATCTTGATGAAAGTTTCAGGTAATGATCAGTACACCAATCCCACTTGGCTCGCCAAATTTAGTTCTTCTAGGTTAAACGTTCGTTGGCAGTAACCGGTTTCATTTTGAGGTTTCACTCTGTTTTCTCCTATAGGGATACATGTATTTGGAACTCTAAATCAAACACGGTTTGTGCTAGCTCTTTGAAACTTCACAACAATAAAGCAGTTTCAAGTTCTATATCTATGGTTTGTTTGCTGTTGATGTAGCCCTAAGCAGAGACTGGCGAGAATCACTTTCATGGAAAGCGCCTGCCAAGCTTCCAAAAAACTACGAGTTGCCTGAAATCTCAGCACACACACTTTTTCACCCTATCTTGATGAAACTTTCAGGTAATGATCAGTACACCAATCCACTTGGCTCGCCAAATTTCGTTCTTCTAGGTTAAACCGTTCGTTGGCAGTAACCGGTTTCATTTTGAGGTTTCACTCTGTTTTCTCCTATAGGGATACATGTATTTGGAACTCTAAATCAAACACGGTTTGTGCTAGCTCTTTGAAACTTGACACAATAAAGCACTTTCAAGTTCTATCTCTATGGTTTGTTTGCTGTTGATGTAGCCTTAGGCAGAGACTGCCGAGAATCACGTTCATGGAAAGGTCCTGCCAAGCTTGCAATAAACTACGAGTTGCCTGAAATCTCAGCAAACACCTTTTTCACCAATCTTGATGAAACTTTCAGGTAATGATCAGTACACCAATCCCACTTGGCTCGCCGAATTTCGTTCTTCTAGGTAACCGTTCCTTGGCAGTAACCGGTTTCATTTTGAGGTTTCACTCTGTTTTCTCCTATAGGGATACATGTATTTGGAACTCTAAATCAAACACGGTTTGTGCTAGCTCTTCGAAACTTGACACAATAAAGCAGTTTCAAGTTCTATCTCTATGGTTTGTTTGCTGTTGATGTAGCCCTAAAGCAGAGACTGGCGAGAATCACTTTCATGGAAAGGGCCTGCCAAGCTTCCAAAAAACTACGAATTTCTGAAATCTAGCACACACTTTTTCACCCAAATCTTGATGAAACTTTCAGGTAATGATCAGTACACCAATCCCACTTGCTCGCCAAATTTCGTACTTCTAGGTTAAACTGTTCGCTGGCAGTACTTTGAGGTTTCACTCTGTTTTCTCCTATAGGGATACATGTATTTGGAACTCTAAATCAAACACGGTTTGTGCTAGCTCTTTGAAACTTGACACAATAAAGCAGTTTCAAGTTCTATTCTCTTAGGGTTTGTTTGCTGTTGATGTAGCCCTAAGCAGAAAACTGGCGAGAAATCACTTCCATGGAAAGGGCCTGCCAAGCTTCCAAAAAACTACGAGTTGCCTGAAATCTCAGCACACACTTTTTCACCCAATCTTGATGAAACTTTCAGGTAATGATCAGTACCCAAATCCCAATTGGCTCGCCAAATTTCGTTCTTCTAGGTTAAACCGTTCGTTGGCAGTAACTGGTTTCATTTTGAGGTTTCACTCTGTTTTCTCCTATATGGGATTCATGTATTTTGGAACTCTAAATCAAACACAGTTTGTGACGAGCTCTTTGAAACTTGACACAATAAAGCAGTTCTATCTCTATGGTTTGTTTGCTGTTGATGTTGCCCTAAGCAGAGACTGGCGAGAATCACTTTCATGGAAAGGGACTGCCAAGCTTCCAAAAAACTACGAGTTGCCTGAAATCTCAGCAAACACTTTTTCACCCAATCTTGATGAAACTTTCAGGTAATGATCAGTACACCAATCCCACTTGGCTCGCCAAATTTCGTTCTTCTAGGTTAAACCGTTCCTTGGCAGTAACCGGTTATATTTTGAGGTTTGACTCTGTTTTCTCCTATAGGGATACGTGTATTTGGAACTCTAAATCAAACAGGGTTTGTGCTAGCTCTTTGAAACTTGACACAATAAAGCAGTTTCAAGTTCTATCTGTATGGTTTGTTTGCTGTTGATGTAGCCCTAAGCAGAGACTGGCGAGAATCACTTCCATGGAAAGGGCCTGCCAAGATTCCAAAAAACTACGAGTTGCCAGAAATCTCAGCACACACTTTTTCACCCAATCTTGATGAAACTTTCAGGTAATGATCAGTACACCAATCCCACTTGGCTCACCAAATTTCGTTCTTCTAGGTTAAACCGTTCGTTGGCAGTAACCGGTTTCATTTGAGGTTTCACTCTGTTTTCTCCTATAGGGATACATGTATTTGGAACTCTAAATCAAACACGGTTTGTGCTAGCTCTTTGAAACTTGACACAATAAAGCAGTTTCAAGTTCTATCTCTATGGTTTGTTTGCTGTTGATGTAGCCCTAAGCAGAGACTGGCGAGAGTGACTTTCATGGAAAGGGCCTGCCAAACTTCCAAAAAACTACGAGTTGCCTGAAATCTCAGCAAACACTTTTTCACCCAATCTTGATGAAACTTTCAGGTAATGATCAGTACACCAATCCCACTTGGCTCGCCAAATTTCGTTCTTCTAGGTTAAACCATTCGTTGGCAGTAACCGGTTTCATTTTGAGGTTTCACTCTGTTTTCTCCTATAGGGATACATGTATTTGGAACTCTAAATCAAACACGGTTTGTGCTAGCTCTTTGAAACTTGACACAATAAAGCAGTTTCAAGTTCTATCTCTATGGTTTGTTTGCTGTATATGTAGCCCTAATCAGAGACTGGCGAGAGTGACTTTCATGGAAAGGGCCTGCCAAACTTCCAAAAAACTACGAGTTGCCTGAAATCTCAGCAAACACTTTTTCACCCAATCTTGATGAAACTTTCAGGTAATGATCAGTACACCAATCCCACTTGGCTCGCCAAATTTCGTTCTTCTAGGTTAAACCGTTCGTTGGCAGTAACCAGTTTCATTTTGAGGTTTCACTCTGTTTTCTCCTATAGGGATACATGTATTTGGAACTCTAAAATCAAACACGGTTTGTGCTAGCTCTTTGAAACTTGACACAATAAAGCAGTTTCAAGTTCTATCTCTATGGTTTGTTTGCTGTTGATGTAGCCCTATGCAGAGACTGGCGAGAATCGCTTCCATGGAAAGGGCCTGCCAAGCTTCAAAAAACTAGGAGTTGCCTGAAATCTCAGCACACACTTTTTCACCCAATCTTGATGAAACTTTCAGGTAATGATCAGTACACCAATCCCACTTGGCTCGCCAAATTTCGTTCTTCTAGGATAAACTGTTCGTTGGCAGTAACCCGGTTTCATTTTGAGGTTTCACTCTGTTTTCTCCTATAGGGATACATGTATTTGGAACTCTAAATCAAACACGGTTTGTGCTAGCTCTTTGAAACTTGACACAATTAAGCAGTTTCAAGTTCTATCTCTATGGTTTGTTTGCTGTTGATGTAGCCCTAAGCAGAGACTGGCGAGAATCACTTTCATGGAAAGGGCCTGCCAAGCTTCCAAAAAACTACCAGTTGCCTGAAATCTCAGCACACACTTTTTCACCCAATCTTGATGAAACTTTCAGGTAATGATCAGTACACCAATCCCACTTGGCTCGCCAAATTTCGTTCTTCTAGGTTAAACCGTTCGCTGGCAGTAACTTTGAGGTTTCACTCTGTTTTATCCTATAGGGATACATGTATTTGGAACTCTAAATCAAACACGGTTTGTGCTAGCTCTTTGAAACTTGACACAATAAAGCAGTTTCAAGTTCTATATCTATGGTTTGTTTGCTGTTGATGTAGCCCTAAGCAGAGACTGGCGAGAGTGAATTTCATGGAAAGGGCCTGCCAAACTTCCAAAAAACTACGAGTTGCCTGAAATCTCAGCAAACACTTTTTCACCCAATCTTGATGAAACTTTCAGGTAATGATCAGTACACCAATCCCACTTGGCTTGCCAAATTTCTTTCTTCTAGGTTAAACCATTCGTTGGCAGTAACCGGTTTCATTTTGAGGTTTCACTCTGTTTTCTCCTATAGGGATACATGTATTTGGAACTCTAAATCAAACACGGTTTGTGCTAGCTCTTTGAAACTTGACACAATAAAGCAGTTTCAAGTTCTATCTGTATGGTTTGTTTGCTGTTGATGTAGCCCTAAGCAGAGACTGGCGAGAATCACTTCCATGGAAAGGGCCTGCCAAGCTTCAAAAAACTACGAGTTGCCTGAAATCTCAGCACACACTTTTTCACCCAATCTTGATGAAACTTTCAGGTAATGATCAGTACACCAATCCCACTTGGCTCGCCAAATTTCGTTCTTCTAGGTTAAACCGTTCGTTGGCAGTAACCGGTTTCATTTTGAGGTTTCACTCTGTTTTCTCCTATAGGGATACATGTATTTGGAACTCTAAATCAAACACGGTTTGTGCTAGCTCTTTGAATCTTGACACAATAAAGCACTTTCAAGTTCTATCTCTATGGTTTGTTTGCTGTTGATGTAGCCCTAAGCAGAGACTGGCGAGAATCACTTCCATGGAAAGGGCCTGCCAAGCTTCCAAAAAACTACGAATTTCCTGAAATGTCTGCACACACTTTTTCACCCAATCTTGATGAAACTTTCAGGTAATGATCAGTACACCAATCCCACTTGGCTCGCCAAATTTCGTTCTTCTAGGTTAAACCGTTCGCTGGCAGTAACTTTGAGGTTTCACTCTGTTTTCTCCTATAGGGATACATGTATTTGGCACTCTAAATCAAACACGGTTTGTGCTAGCTCTTTGAAACTTGACACAATAAAGCAGTTTCAAGTTCTATCTCTATGGTTTGTTTGCTGTTGATGTAGCCCTAAGCAGAGACTGGCGAGAATCACTTTCATAAAAAGGGCCTGCCAAGCTTCCAAAAAACTACCAGTTGCCTGAAATCTCAGCACACCCTTTTTCACCCAATCTTGATGAAACTTTCAGGTAATGATCAGTACACCAATCCCACTTGGCTCGCCATATTTCGTTCTTCTAGGTAAAACCGTTTGTTGGCAGTAACCGGTTTCATTTTGAGGTTTCACTCTGTTTTCTCCTATAGGGATACATGTATTTGGAACTCTAAATCAAACACGGTTTGTGCTAGCTCTTTGAAACTTGACACAATAAAGCAGTTTCAAGTTCTATCTCTATGGTTTGTGTGCTGTTGATGTAGCACTAAGCAGAGACTGGCGAGAATCACTTTCATTGAAAGGGCCTGCCAAGCTTCCAAAAAACTACGAGTTGCCTGAAATCTCAGCACACACTTTTTCACCCAATCTTGATGAAACCTTCAGGTAATGATCAGTACACCAATCCCACTTGGCTCGCCAAATTTCGTTCTTCTAGGTTAAACCGTTCGTTGGCAGTAACCGGTTTCATTTTGAGGTTTCACTCTGTTTTCTCCTATAGGGATACATGTATTTGGAACTCTAAATCAAACACGGTTTGTGCTAGCTCTTTGAAACTTGATACAATAAAGCAGTTTCAAGTTCTATCTCTATGGTTTGTTTGCTGTTGATGTAGCACTAAGCAGAGACTGGCGAGAATCACTTTCATTGAAAGGGCCTGCCAAGCTTCCAAAAAACTAGGAGTTGCCTGAAATCTCAGCACACACTTTTTCACCCAATCTTGATGAAACTTTCAGGTAATGATCAGTACACCAATCCCACTTGGCTCGCCAAATTTCGTTCTTCTAGGTTAAACCGTTCGTTGGCAGTAACCGGTTTCATTTTGAGGTTTCACTCTGTTTTCTCCTATAGGGATACATGTATTTGGAACTCTAAATCAAACACGGTTTGTGCTAGCTCTTTGAAACTTGATACAATAAAGCAGTTTCAAGTTCTATCTCTATGGTTTGTTTGCTGTTGATGTAGCACTAAGCAGAGACTGGCGAGAATCACTTTCATTGAAAGGGCCTGCCAAGCTTCCAAAAAACTAGGAGTTGCCTGAAATCTCAGCACACACTTTTTCACCCAATCTTGATGAAACTTTCAGGTAATGATCAGTACACCAATCCCACTTGGCTCGCCAAATTTCGTTCTTCTAGCTTAAACTGTTCGTTGGCAGTAACCGGTTTCATTTTGAGGTTTCACTCTGTTTTCTCCTATAGGGATACATGTATTTGGAACTCTAAATCAAACACGGTTTGTGCTAGCTCTTTGAAACTTGACACAATAAAGCAGTTTCAAGTTCTATCTGTATGGTTTGTTTGCTGTTGATGTAGCCCTAAGCAGAGACTGGCGAGAATTACTTTCATGGAAAGGGCCTTCCAAGCTTCCAAAAAACTACGAGTTGCCTGAAATCTCAGCACACACTTTTTCACCCAATCTTGATGAAACTTTCAGGTAATGATCAGTACACCAATCCCACTTGGCTCGCCAAATTTAGTTCTTCTAGGTTAAACCGTTCGTTGGCAGTAACCGGTTTCATTTTGAGGTTTCACTCTGTTTTCTCCTATAGGGATACATGTATTTGGAACTCTAAATCAAACACGGTTTGTGCTAGCTCTTTGAAATTTGACACAATAAAGCAGTTTCAAGTTCTATCTGTATGGTTTGTTTGCTGTTGATGTAGCCCTAAGCAGAGACTGGCGAGAATCACTTTCATGGAAAGCGCCTGCCAAGCTTCCAAAAAACTACGAGTTGCCTGAAATCTCAGCACACACTTTTTCACCCAATCTTGATGAAACTTTCAGGTAATGATCAGTACACCAATCCCACTTGGCTCGCCAAATTTCGTTCTTCTAGGTTAAACCGTTCCTTGGCAGTAACCGGTTTCATTTTGAGGTTTCACTCTGTTTTCTCCTATAGGGATACATATATTTGGAACTCTAAATCAAACACGGTTTGTGCTAGCTCTTCGAAACTTGACACAATAAAGCAGTTTCAAGTTCTATCTCTATGGTTTGTTTGCTGTTGATGTAGCCCTAAGCAGAGACTGGCGAGAATCACTTTCATGGAAAGGGCCTGCCAAGCTTCCAAAAAACTACGAATTTCCTGAAATCTCAGCACACCCTTTTTCACCCAATCTTGATGAAACTTTCAGGTAATGATCAGTACACCAATCCCACTTGGCTCGCCAAATTTCGTACTTCTAGGTTAAACCGTTCGCTGGCAGTAACTTTGAGGTTTCACTCTGTTTTCTCCTATAGGGATACATGTATTTGGAACTCTAAATCAAACACGGTTTGTGCTAGCTCTTTGAAACTTGACACAATAAAGCAGTTTCAAGTTCTATCTCTATGGTTTGTTTGCTGTTGATGTAGCCCTAAGCAGAAACTGGCGAGAATCACTTCCATGGAAAGGGCCTGCCAAGCTTCCAAAAAACTACGAGTTGCCTGAAATCTCAGCACACACTTTTTCACCCAATCTTGATGAAACTTTCAGGTAATGATCAGTACACCAATCCCAATTGGCTCGCCAAATTTCGTTCTTCTAGGTTAAACCGTTCGTTGGCAGTAACTGGTTTCATTTTGAGGTTTCACTCTGTTTTCTCCTATAGGGATTCATGTATTTGGAACTCTAAATCAAACACGGTTTGTGCTAGCTCTTTGAAACTTGACACAATAAAGCAGTTTCAAGTTCTATCTCTATGGTTTGTTTGCTGTTGATGTAGCCCTAAGCAGAGACTGGCGAGAATCACTTCCATGGAAAGGGCCTGCCAAGATTCCAAAAAACTACGAGTTGCCTGAAATCTCAGCACACCCTTTTTCACCCAATCTTGATGAAACTTTCAGGTAATGATCAGTACACCAATCCCACTTGGCTTGCCAAATTTCGTTCTTCTAGGTTAAACCATTCGTTGGCAGTAAGCGGTTTCATTTTGAGGTTTCACTCTGTTTTATCCTATAGGGATACATGTATTTGGAACTCTAAATCAAACACAGTTTGTGCGAGCTCTTTGAAACTTGACACAATAAAGCAGTTTCAAGTTCTATCTCTATGGTTTGTTTGCTGTTGATGTTGCCCTAAGCAGAGACTGGCGAGAATCACTTTCATGGAAAGGGACTGCCAAGCTTCCAAAAAACTACGAGTTGCCTGAAATCTCAGCAAACACTTTTTCACCCAATCTTGATGAAACTTTCAGGTAATGATCAGTACACCAATCCCACTTGGCTCGCCAAATTTCGTTCTTCTAGGTTAAACCGTTCCTTGGCAGTAACCGGTTATATTTTGAGGTTTGACTCTGTTTTCTCCTATAGGGATACATGTATTTGGAACTCTAAATCAAACAGGGTTTGTGCTAGCTCTTTGAAACTTGACACAATAAAGCAGTTTCAAGTTCTATCTGTATGGTTTGTTTGCTGTTGATGTAGCCCTAAGCAGAGACTGGCGAGAATCACTTCCATGGAAAGGGCCTGCCAAACTTCCAAAAAACTACGAGTTGCCAGAAATCTCAGCACACACTTTTTCACCCAATCTTGATGAAACTTTCAGGTAATGATCAGTACACCAATCCCACTTGGCTCGTCAAATTTCGTTCTTCTAGGTTAAACCGTTCGTTGGCAGTAACCAGTTTCATTTTGAGGTTTCACTCTGTTTTCTCCTATAGGGATACATGTATTTGGAACTCTAAATCAAACACGGTTTGTGCTAGCTCTTTGAATCTTGACACAATAAAGCAGTTTCAAGTTCTATCTGTATGGTTTGTTTGCTGTTGATGTAGCCCTATGCAGAGACTGGCGAGAATCGCTTCCATGGAAAGGGCCTGCCAAGCTTCAAAAAACTAGGAGTTGCCTGAAATCTCAGCACACACTTTTTCACCCAATCTTGATGAAACTTTCAGGTAATGATCAGTACACCAATCCCACTTGGCTCGCCAAATTTTGATCTTCTAGGATAAACCGTTCGTTGGCAGTAACCCGGTTTCATTTTGAGGTTTCACTCTGTTTTCTCCTATAGGGATACATGTCTTTGGAACTCTAAATCAAACACGGTTTGTGCTAGCTCTTTGAAAACTTGACACAATTAAGCAGTTTCAAGTTCTATCTCTATGGTTTGTTTGCTGTTGATGTAGCCCTAAGCAGAGACTGGCGAGAATCACTTTCATGGAAAGGGCCTGCCAAGCTTCCAAAAAACTACCAGTTGCCTGAAATCTCAGCACACACTTTTTCACCCAATCTTGATGAAACTTTCAGGTAATGATCAGTACACCAATCCCACTTGGCTCGCCAAATTTCGTTCTTCTAGGTTAAACCGTTCGCTGGCAGTAACTTTGAGGTTTCACTCTGTTTTATCCTATAGAGATACATGTATTTGGAACTCTAAATCAAACACGGTTTGTGCTAGCTCTTTGAAACTTGAAACAATAAAGCAGTTTCAAGTTCTATATCTATGGTTTGTTTGCTGTTGATGTAGCCCTAAGCAGAGACTGGCGAGAGTGAATTTCATGGAAAGGGCCTGCCAAACTTCCAAAAAACTACGAGTTGCCTGAAATCTCAGCAAACACTTTTTCACCCAATCTTGATGAAACTTTCAGGTAATGATCAGTACACCAATCCCACTTGGCTTGCCAAATTTCTTTCTTCTAGGTTAAACCGTTCGTTGGCAGTAACCGGTTTCATTTTGAGGTTTCACTCTGTTTTCTCCTATAGGGATACATGTATTTGGAACTCTAAATCAAACAGGGTTTGTGCTAGCTCTTTGAAACTTGACACAATAAAGCAGTTTCAAGTTCTATCTGTATGGTTTGTTTGCTGTTGATGTAGCCCTAAGCAGAGACTGGCGAGAATCACTTCCATGGAAAGGGCCTGCCAAGCTTCAAAAAACTACGAGTTGCCTGAAATCTCAGCACACACTTTTTCACCCAATCTTGATGAAACTTTCAGGTAATGATCAGTACACCAATCCCACTTGGCTTGCCAAATTTCGTTCTTCTAGGTTAAACCGTTTGTTGGCAGTAACCGGTTTCATTTTGAGGTTTCACTCTGTTTTCTCCTATAGGGATACATGTATTTGGAACTCTAAATCAAACACGGTTTGTGCTAGATCTTTGAAACTTGACACAATAAAGCAGTTTCAAGTTCTATCTCTATGGTTTGTTTGCTGTTGATGTAGCACTAAGCAGAGACTGGCGAGAATCACTTTCATTGATAGGGCCTGCCAAGCTTCCAAAATACTACGAGTTGCCTGAAATCTCAGCACACACTTTTTCACCCAATCTTGATGAAACTTTCAGGTAATGATCAGTACACCAATCCCACTTGGCTCGCCAAATTTCGTTCTTCTAGGTTAAACCGTTCGTTGGCAGTAACCGGTTTCATTTTGAGGTTTCACTCTGTTTTCTCCTATAGGGATACATGTATTTGGAACTCTAAATCAAACACGGTTTGTGCTAGCTCTTTGAATCTTGACACAATAAAGCAGTTTCAAGTTCTATCTCTATGGTTTGTTTGCTGTTGATGTAGCCCTAAGCAGAGACTGGCGAGAATCACTTTCATGGAAAGGGCCTGCCAAGCTTCCAAAAAACTACGAGTTGCCTGAAATCTCAGCACACACTTTTTCACCCTATCTTGATGAAACTTTCAGGTAATGATCAGTACACCAATCCCACTTGGCTCGCCAAATTTCGTTTCTTCTAGGTTAAACCGTTCGTTGGCAGTAACCGGTTTCATTTTGAGGTTTCACTCTGTTTTCTCCTATAGGGATACATGTATTTGGAACCTAAATCAAACACGGTTTGTGCTAGCTCTTTGAAACTTGACACAATAAAGCACTTTCAAGTTCTATCTCTATGGTTTGTTTGCTGTTGATGTAGCCCTAAGCAGAGACTGGCGAGAATCACTTCCATGGAAAGGGCCTGCCAAGCTTCCAAAAAACTACGAATTTCCTGAAATCTCTGCACACACTTTTTCACCCAATCTTGATGAAACTTTCAGGTAATGATCAGTACCACCAATCCCACTTGGCTCGCCAAATTTCGTTCTTCTAGGTTAAACCGTTCGCTGGCAGTAACTTTGAGGTTTCACTCTGTTTTCTCCTATAGGGATACATGTATTTGGCACTCTAAATCAAACACGGTTTGTGCTAGCTCTTTGAAACTTGACACAATAAAGCAGTTTCAAGTTCTATCTCTATGGTTTGTTTGCTGTTGATGTAGCCCTAAGCAGAGACTGGCGAGAATCACTTTCATAAAAAGGGCCTGCCAAGCTTCCAAAAAACTACCAGTTGCCTGAAATCTCAGCACACCCTTTTTCACCCAATCTTGATGAAACTTTCAGGTAATGATCAGTACACCAATCCCACTTGGCTCGCCAAATTTCGTTCTTCTAGGTTAAACCGTTTGTTGGCAGTAACCGGTTTCATTTTGAGGTTTCACTCTGTTTTCTCCTATAGGGATACATGTATTTGGAACTCTAAATCAAACACGTTTGTGCTAGCTCTTTGAAACTTGACACAATAAAGCAGTTTCAAGTTCTATCTCTATGGTTTGTGTGCTGTTGATGTAGCACTAAGCAGAGACTGGCGAGAATCACTTTCATTGAAAGGGCCTGCCAAGCTTCCAAAAAACTACGAGTTGCCTGAAATCTCAGCACACACCTTTTTCACCCAATCTTGATGAAACTTTCAGGTAATGATCAGTACACCAATCCCACTTGGGCTCGCCAAATTTCGTTCTTCTAGGTTAAACCGTTCGTTGGCAGTAACCGGTTTCATTTTGAGGTTTCACTCTGTTTTCTCCTATAGGGATACATGTATTTGGAACTCTAAATCAAACACGGTTTGTGCTAGCTCTTTGAATCTTGACACAATAAAGCAGTTTCAAGTTCTATCTCTATGGTTTGTTTGCTGTTGATGTAGCCCTAAGCAGAGACTGGCGAGAATTACTTTCATGGAAAGGGCCTTCCAAGCTTCCAAAAAACTACGAGTTGCCTGAAATCTCAGCACACACTTTTTCACCCAATCTTGATGAAACTTTCAGGTAATGATCAGTACACCAATCCCACTTGGCTCGCCAAATTTAGTTCTTCTAGGTTAAACCGTTCGTTGGCAGTAACCGGTTTCATTTTGAGGTTTCACTCTGTTTTCTCCTATAGGGATACATGTATTTGGAACTCTAAATCAAACACGGTTTGTGCTAGCTCTTTGAAACTTGACACAATAAAGCAGTTTCAAGTTCTATATCTATGATTTGTTTGCTGTTGATGTAGCCCTAAGCAGAGACTGGCGAGAATCACTTTCATGGAAAGCGCCTGCCAAGCTTCCAAAAAACTACGAGTTGCCTGAAATCTCAGCACACACTTTTTCACCCTATCTTGATGAAACTTTCAGGTAATGATCAGTACACCAATCCCACTTGGCTCGCCAATTTTCATTCTTCTAGGTTAAACCGTTCGTTGGCAGTAACCGGTTTCATTTTGAGGTTTCACTCTGTTTTCTCCTATAGGGATACATGTATTGGAACTCTAAATCAAACACGGTTTGTGCTAGCTCTTTGAAACTTGACACAATAAAGCACTTTCAAGTTCTATCTCTATGGTTGTTTGCTGTTGATGTAGCCTTAAGCAGAGACTGGCGAGAATCACTTTCATGGAAAGGTCCTGCCAAGCTTGCAAAAAACTACGAGTTGCCTGAAATCTCAGCAAACACTTTTTCACCCAATCTTGATGAAACTTTCAGGTAATGATCAGTACACCAATCCCACTTTGCTCGCCAAATTTCGTTCTTCTAGGTTAAACCGTTCCTTGGCAGTAACCGGTTTCATTTGAGGTTTCACTCTGTTTTCTCCTATAGGGATACATGTATTTGGAACTCTAAATCAAACACGGTTTGTGCTAGCTCTTCGAAACTTGACACAATAAAGCAGTTTCAAGTTCTATCTCTATGGTTTGTTTGCTGTTGATGTAGCCCTAAGCAGAGACTGGCGAGAATCACTTTCATGGAAAGGGCCTGCCAAGCTTCCAAAAAACTACGAATTTCCTGAAATCTCAGCACACACTTTTTCACCCAATCTTGATGAAACTTTCAGTTAATGATCAGTACACCAATCCCACTTGGCTCGCCAAATTTCGTTCTTCTAGGTTAAACCGTTCGTTGGCAGTAACCGGTTTCATTTTGAGGTTTCACTCTGTTTTCTCCTATAGGGATACATGTATTTGGAACTCTAAATCAAACACGGTTTGTGCTAGCTCTTGAAACTTGACACAATAAAGCAGTTTCCAAGTTCTATCTCTATGGTTTGTTTGCTGTTGATGTAGCCCTAAGCAGAGACTGGCGAGAATCACTTCATGGAAAGGGCCTGCCAAGCTTCAAAAAACTACGAGTTGCCTGAAATCTCAGCACACACTTTTTCACCCAATCTTGATGAAACTTTCAGGTAATGATCAGTACACCAATCCCACTTGGCTCGCCAAATTTCGTTCTTCTAGGTTAAACCGTTCGTTGGCAGTAACCCGGTTTCATTTTGAGGTTTCACTCTGTTTTCTCCTATAGGATACATGTATTTGGAAACTCTAAATCAAACACGGTTTGTGCTAGCTCTTTGAAACTTGACACAATTAAGCAGTTTCAAGTTCTATCTCTATTGCTTGTTTGCTGTTGATGTAGCCCTAAGCTGAGACTGGCGAGAATCACTTTCATAAAAAGGCCTGCCAAGCTTCCAAAAAACTACCAGTTGCCTGAAATCTCAGCACACCCTTTTTCACCCAATCTTGATGAAACTTTCAGGTAATGATCAGTACACCAATCCCACTTGGCTCGCCAAATTTCGTTCTTCTAGGTTAAACCGTTTGTTGGCAGTAACCCGTTTCATTTTGAGGTTTCACTCTGTTTTCTCCTATAGGGATACATGTATTTGGAACTCTAAATCAAACACGGTTTGTGCTAGCTCTTTCAAACTTGACACAATAAAGCAGTTTCAAGTTCTATCTCTATGGTTTGTGTGCTGTTGATGTAGCCCTAAGCAGAGACTGGCGAGAATCACTTTCATTAAAAGGCCTGCCAAGCTTCCAAAAACTACGAGTTGCCTGAAATCTCAGCACACACTTTTTCACCCAATCTTGATGAAACTTTCAGGTAATGATCAGTACACCAATCCCACTTGGCTCGCCAAATTTCGTTCTTCTAGGTTAAACCGTTCGTTGGCAGTAACCGGTTTCATTTTGAGGTTTCACTCTGTTTTCTCCTATAGGGATACATGTATTTGGAACTCTAAATCAAACACGGTTTGTGCTAGCTCTTTGAATCTTGACACAATAAAGCAGTTTCAAGTTCTATCTCTATGGTTTGTTTGCTGTTGATGTAGCCCTAAGCAGAGACTGGCGAGAATTACTTTCATGGAAAGGGCCTTCCAAGCTTCCAAAAAACTACGAGTTGCCTGAAATTCAGCACACACTTTTTCACCCAATCTTGATGAAACTTTCAGGTAATGATCAGTACCACCAATCCCACTTGTCACGCCAAATTTGTTCTTCTAGGTTAAACCGTTCGTTGGCAGTAACCGGTTTCATTTTGAGGTTTCACTCTGTTTTCTCCTATAGGGATACATGTATTTGGAACTCTAAATCAAACACGGTTTGTGCTAGCTCTTTGAAACTTGACACAATAAAGCAGTTTCAAGTTCTATCTGTATGGTTTGTTTGCTGTTGATGTAGCCCTAAGCAGAGACTGGCGAGAATCACTTCCATGGAAAGGGCCTGCCAAGCTTCAAAAAACTAGGAGTTGCCTGAAATCTCAGCACACAACTTTTTCACCCAATCTTGATGAAACTTTCAGGTAATGATCAGTACACCAATCCCACTTGGCTCGCCAAATTTCGTTCTTCTAGGTTAAACCGTTTGTTGGCAGTAACCGGTTTCATTTTGAGGTTTCACTCTGTTTTCTCCTATAGGGATACATGTATTTGGAACTCTAAATCAAACACGGTTTGTGCTAGCTCTTTGAAACTTGACACAATAAAGCAGTTTCAAGTTCTATCTCTATGGTTTGTTTGCTGTTGATGTAGCACTAAGCAGAGACTGGCGAGAATCACTTTCATTGATAGGGCCTGCCAAGCTTCCAAAAAACTACGAGTTGCCTGAAATCTCAGCACACACTTTTTCACCCAATCTTGATGAAACTTTCAGGTAATGATCAGTACACCAATCCCACTTGGCTCGCCAAATTTCGTTCTTCTAGGTTAAACCGTTCGTTGGCAGTAACCGGTTTCATTTTGAGGTTTCACTCTGTTTTCTCCTATAGGGATACATGTATTTGGAACTCTAAATCAAACACGGTTTGTGCTAGCTCTTTGAATCTTGACACAATAAAGCAGTTTCAAGTTCTATCTCTATGGTTTGTTTGCTGTTGATGTAGCCCTAAGCAGAGACTGGCGAGAATCACTTTCATGGAAAGGGCCTGCCAAGCTTCCAAAAAACTACGAGTTGCCTGAAATCTCAGCACACACTTTTTCACCCTATCTTGATGAAACTTTCAGGTAATGATCAGTACACCAATCCCACTTGGCTCGCCAAATTTCGTTCTTCTAGGTTAAACCGTTCGTTGGCAGTAACCGGTTTCATTTTGAGGTTTCACTCTGTTTTCTCCTATAGGGATACATGTATTTGGAACTCTAAATCAAACACGGTTTGTGCTAGCTCTTTGAAACTTGACACAATAAAGCAGTTTCAAGTT
Source organism: Ictidomys tridecemlineatus (assembly GCF_052094955.1). NCBI lineage: Eukaryota > Metazoa > Chordata > Mammalia > Rodentia > Sciuridae > Ictidomys > Ictidomys tridecemlineatus. The sequence continues at coordinate 18,459 of NW_027525254.1, forward strand.
CTATCTCTATGGTTTGTTTGCTGTTGATGTAGCCCTTAGCAGAGACTGGCGAGAATCACTTTCATGGAAAGCGCCTGCCAAGCTTCCAAAAAACTACGAGTTGCCTGAAATCTCAGCACACCCTTTTTCACCCAATCTTGATGAAACTTTCAGGTAATGATCAGTACACCATTCCCACTTAGCTCGCCAAATTTTCGTTCTTCTAGGTTAAACCGTTTGTTGGCAGTAACCGGTTTCATTTTGAGGTTTCACTCTGTTTTCTCCTATAGGGATACATGTATTTGGAACTCTAAATCAAACACGGTTTGTACTAGCTCTTTGAAACTTGACTCAATAAAGCAGTTTCAAGTTCTATCTCTATGGTTTGTTTGCTGTTGATGTAGCCCTAAGTAGAGACTGGCGAGAATCACTTTCATTGAAAGGGCCTGCCAAGCTTCCAAAAAACTACGAGTTTCCTGAAATCTCAGCACACACTTTTTCACCCAATCTTGATGAAACTTTCAGGTAATGATCAGTACACCAATCCCCCTTGGCTTGCCAAATTTTCGTTCTTTTAGGTTAAACCGTTCGTGGCAGTAACCGGTTTCATTTTGAGGTTTCACTCTGTTTTCTCCTATAGGGATACATATATTTGGAACTCTAAATCAAACACGGTTTGTGCTAGCTCTTTGAAACTTGGCACAAAAAAGCAGTTTCAAGTTCTATCTCTATGGTTTGTTTGCTGTTGATGTAGCCCTAAGCAGAGACTGGCGAGAATCACTTTCATGGAAAGGGCCTGCCAAGCTTCCAAAAAACTACGAGTTGCCTGAAATCTCAGCACACACTTTTTCACTCAATCTTGATGAAACTTTCAGGTAATGATCAGTACACCAATCCCACTTGGCTCGCCAAATTTCGTTCTTCTAGGTTAAACCCTTCGTTGGCAGTAACCGGTTACATTTTGAGGTTTCACTCTGTTTTCTCCTATAGGGATACATGTATTTGGAACTCTAAATCAAACACGGTTTGTGCTAGCTCTTTGAAACTTGACACAATAAAGCAGTTTCAAGTTCTATCTCTATGGTTTGTTTGCTGTTGATGTAGCCCTAAGCAGAGACTGGCGAGAATCACTTCCATGGAAAGGGCCTGCCAAGCTTCCAAATAACTATGAGTTTCCTGAAATCTCAGCACACCCTTTTTCACCCAATCTTGATGAAACTTTCAGGTAATGATCAGTACACCAATCCCACTTGGCTCGCCAAATTTCGTTCTTCTAGGTTAAACCGTTCGTTGGCAGTAACCGGTTTCATTTTGAGGTTTCACTCTGTTTTCTCCTATAGGGATACATGTATTTGGAACTCTAAATCAAACACGGTTTGTGCTAGCTCTTTGAAACTTAACACAATAAAGCAGTTTCAAGTTCTATCCTTATGGTTTGTTTGCTGTTGATGTAGCCCTAAGCAGAGACTGGCGAGAGTGACTTTCATGGAAAGACCCTGCCAAGCTTCCAAAAAAACTACGAGTTTCCAGAAATCTCAGCACACACTTTTTCACCCAATCTTGATGAAACTTTCAGGTAATGATCAGTACACCAATCCCACATGGCTCGCCAAATTTCGTTCTTCTAGGTTAAACCGTTCGTTGGCAGTAACCGCTTTCATTTTGAGGTTTCACTCTGTTTTCTCCTATAGGGATACATGTATTTGGAACTCTAAATCAAACACGGTTTGTGCTAGCTCTTTGAAACTTGACACAATAAAGCAGTTTCTAGTTCTATCTCTATGGTTTGTTTGCTGTTGATGTAGCCCTAAGCAGAGACTGGCGAGAGTCACTTTCATGGAAAGGGCCTGCCAAGCTTCCAAAAAACTACGAGTTGCCAGAAATCTCAGCACACACTTTTTCACCCAATCTTGATGAAACTTTCAGGTAATGATCAGTACACCAATCCCACTTGGCTCGCCAAATTTCGTTCTTCTAGGTTAAACCGTTCGTTGGCAGTAACCGGTTTCATTTTGAGGTTTCACTCTGTTTTCTCCTATAGGGATACATGTATTTGGAACTCTAAATCAAACACGGTTTGTGCTAGCTCTTTGAAACTTGACACAATAAAGCAGTTTCAAGTTCTATCTCTATGGTTTGTTTGCTGTTGATGTAGCCCTAAGCAGAGACTGGCGAGAGTCACTTTCATGGAAAGGGCCTGCCAAGCTTCCAAAAATCTACGAGTTGCCTGAAATCTCAGCACATAGTTTTTCACCCAATCTTGATGAAACTTTCCGGTAATGATCAATACTCCAATCCCACTTGGCTCGCCAAATTTCGTTCTTCTAGGTTAAACCGTTCGTTGGCAGTAAACGGTTTAATTTTGAGGTTTCACTCTGTTTTCTCCTATACGGATACATGTATTTGGAACTCTAAATCAAACACAGTTTGTGCTAGCTCTTTGAAACTTGACACAATAAAGCAGTTTCAAGTTCTATCTCTATGGTTTGTTTGCTGTTGATGTAGCCCTAAGCAGAGACTGGCGAGAATCACTTCCATGGAAAGGCCCTGCCAAGCTTCCAAAAAACTACGAGTTGCCAGAAATCTCAGCACACACTTTTTCACCCAATCTTGATGAAACTTTCAGGTAATGATCAGTACACCAATCCCACTTGGCTCGCCAAATTTCGTTCTTCTAGGTTAAACCGTTCGTTGGCAGTAACCGGTTTCATTTTGAGGTTTCACTCTGTTTTCTCCTATAGGGATACATGTATTTGGAACTCTGAATCAAACACGGTTTGTGCTAGCTCTTTGAAACTTGACACAATAAAGCAGTTTCAAGTTCTATCTCTATGGTTTGTTTGCTGTTGATGTAACCCTATGCAGAGACTGGCGAGAATCACTTCCACGGAAAGGCCCTGCCAAGCTTCCAAAAAACTACGAGTTGCCAGAAATCTCAGCACACACTTTTTCACCCAATCTTGATGAAACTTTCAGGTAATGATCACTACACCAATCCCACTTGGCTCGCCAAATTTCGTTCTTCTAGGTTAAACCATTCGTTGGCAGTAACCGGTTTCATTTTGAGGTTTCACTCTGTTTTCTCCTATAGGGATACATGTATTTGGAACGCTAAATCAAACACGGTTTTTGCTAGCTCTTTGAAACTTGACACAATAAAGCAGTTTCAAGTTCTATCTCTATGGTTTGTTTGCTGTTGATGTAGCCCTAAGCAGAGACTGGCGAGAATCACTTTCATGGAAAGGGCCTGCCAAGCTTCCAAAAAACTACGAGTTGCCAGAAATCTCAGAACACACTTTTTCACCCATTCTTGATGAAACTTTCAGGTAATGATCAGTACACAATCCCACTTGGCTCGCCAAATTTCGTTCTTCTAGGTTAAACCGTTCGTTGGCAGTAACCGGTTTCATTTTGAGGTTTCACTCTGTTTTCTCCTATAGGGATACATGTATTTTGTAACTCTAA
>NW_027525255.1:0-21902 GCF_052094955.1 Ictidomys tridecemlineatus
ACAGAGAGTAGATGTCGCTGCACCGTGGTTTGCATTTTCAGGCAGCCTCACTACACCCAGCTGGGATAAATTAGGCAAAGACCTTGACTTTGCTCGTGAGTAGGGCATGCTAGAGGGCGGGGTGATACCCCTCTGGAAGATGGTCCGTAGTTGTCTTACGGATGGCAGATGCCAAGAAGCGCTTGTTAAAGGGCAAGAGGTTTTAGAACAATTGCATGAAGAAAAATCAGAAACAACAGAGAGCGAAGTGTCTCAGGAAGAGGGGAGTGTGCGGGGCGTGGAGAATGGGAGGAGACTGTATCCAGATCTCAGTGTGCTGCGTACGCCCCCATGCGAAAGTGGGTCAGAGGCAGAAGATGCTGAGGAGGAGGAGATAAGAACGCTGTCCCGGCAGTTAGGGAGTTTAGGTACACGAAACCGAGATAATCAAGGGCTCAAGAACGGACAGCCTCCCGATCCGCCTCCATCTGGCGGGGGTGTTTCAGGCTGCCGCTGCTTTCCTCTGTTCCTCAGGGCTGGCATATCATTGCTATTGACATTAAAGACTGTTTCTTTTCTATTCCTTTACATCCTAAGGACTCACAGCGTTTTGCCTTCACCCTTCCCTCGTGTAATCACGAGGAACCAGATCAAAGGTTTGAGTGGGTTGTTTTACCACAGGGAATGTCTAACAGTCCTACGATTTGTCAGATGTATGTAGGGAAGGCACTCGCACCTCTCAGACAACAATATCCTTCCATCAAGATTATTCATTATATGGATGATGTATTATTGGCAGCCAAATTAGAGCAGTCAGTTAATGAGGCCTATAAAGACTTGGTGAAGTTGTTAGCTCAGTATGGATTATATATTGCACCTGAGAAGGTTCAAACAGGGGATTCTATTCAGTATTTGGGAGCGACGATTTGATATGACATGTTACAACCACAAAAAGTTACTATAAGAACTCAAGATCTCCAAACTCTAAATGATTTTCAAAAACTGTTGGGAGATATTAATTGGATAAGAGGTTATTTACATATTCCTAATATCGTGTTCCAGCCTTTGTATGCTATTCTTAAGGGTGATCCAGATCTTACTCCCCCTCGTACCCTCACTAAAGAGGCCAGAGCGGCCCTTATAAAAGTAGAAGAAGCTATACAACATGCTACTCTATGCAGGCTCCAGAGTGATAAATCTTTCCAGTTATGTGTGCTTCCCACTATGCGGCAGCCTACTGGAGTACTGTGGCAAGATGGGCCTTTACTATGGATCCACCCACATGTATCCCCAGGAAAATCTTTAGAATACTATCCTGATGCTGTTGCAGCGTTAGCACTTAGAGGGATTCAACAGAGCATTCAATTTTTTGGACAAGCACCTTCTTCTCTTATCATACCCTATTCTAAAGTTCAACTTAATGTTTTGTGTGCTACTCTGGACAACTGGGCCATTCTATGTTGCTCGTTTCAAGGGGATATTGATAATCATTACCCTTCTCATCCATTACTCCATTTTGTTAAAGAGCATCCTATCATTTTCCCTAAAGTAACTTCACCCGCTCCAATTCCGGGGGCTGTTAATATTTTTACTGATGGCTCTAAGTCTGGAATGGGAGCTTATGTGATTAATGACTCTCCCCCTGTCCAGCATCAATTTCCTCCTGGAAATCCGCAATGGGTAGAACTGCAAATTGTCATTGAAGTTTTTAAACAGTGTTCTTTTCCTTTCAATCTCATTTCGGACTCCATCTATGTGGTGCAGGCGCTCAAAATTCTGGAGGCTGTAGGAGCTATTAGTGACACCCATACTGTGTCTGCTTATTTTAATCAGCTTCAACAGCTTATCCGTAGCCGTACTGCCCCTTTCTATCCAATGCACATTCGGGCTCCCACCTCTCTTCCTGGCCCGTTATCACAGGGTAATGCCTGTGCTGACTCGGCAACTAGAAGCCAGTTGGTATGCTTGGCCTCCTCCTTAGAAGAAGCTAAATTGTTTCATCACAACTTTCGTGTAAATGCTATGACACTGCGCAGACGTTTTTCCATCTCCAGAGCAGATGCTCGTCAGATAGTATTACAATGTCCCCATTGCGTCACATTTCTTCATCCTCCTACTTATGGTGTAAACCCACGAGGATTGAAGCCATTGGTCGTCTGGCAAATGGACGTAATTCACGTGCCTGACTTTGGTAACCTCAAATATGTACATGTTTCTATTGACACATACTCTGGAATTATTCATGCTTCTGCTTTATCGGGAGAAAAGGCACGTAATGTTATTACTCATTGCTTAGAGGCATGGGCAGCATGGGGTGCACCTGCATTCCTTAAGACTGATAATGGACCTGCTTATACGGGCAGACAGTTTACATCTTTTTGTTCTACTATGGGAGTACAACTTGCTCATGGGTTGCCTTACAATCCTCAAGGGCAAGGCATTGTTGAACGTGCCCACCGCACCTTAAAAGAAACCTTATAAAAACAAAAAGGGGGAATAGGAGTTGACCACACTCCTAAAGAACGCCTGTCCTTAGCTCTTTTTACCATTAATTTTTTGAATTTGGATATTCATGGCCGCTCTGCAGCCGATAGACATGTGTCCCCTCAGCCCTCTGTGACTGGCTATGTTAAGTGGAAGGATGTTCTTACGGGCCAATGGAACGGCCCTGACCCCGTGCTGACATGGGCACGAGGATCTGTATGTGTTTTTCCCCAGGATCACACGGAGCCGCTGTGGATCCCTGAACGCCTGACAAGAAGAGTCTCGAGATCTACTAACCAGCAGCAGGAGGTGCCACAACAGTCCCATGATGAGGAGCTTCATTCTGATGAGTGCTCTGGCTCTGATGCTGGTGCCAACAGTACAGATGGCACCAATGCAGTGGTGGGCAGTGGCACGGGCATGGCCAATGCCAATGCCAGTTCATAGTAATTCTAGTGTCCTCCCCACTCTTTTTTCTACCTCATGTGAGATGTCTGCTCCTTGTACCTCTCCTAGAGGGGACATGGAAAATATTTTTAATCAGTCTCAAGTTAATCTCACAGGAGTTTTTGTTTCAGTCTTGGGAACACTAATTGTATTATCCTTAAGACCAAAAATTTGACTAACTGGGAGGACCCATTGCGGTCCAGTCGAGTCTCAGGGAGTATTCTCAGTGCTGTATTGAGCCAAGTAGTTTCAGGGAAGCAATCAGGCTCAGGGACCCCCACAACTAGCTCTGTTTTAAACATAACTACTTTAGCTATTATCTCCGAGGTATTAATCCCAATGCCTCCTTCTTCTAATAGTACTTGCTATGCCACTCATTTCAAGGCCTCTCCCTACTGTACCCCTAATTTTGGTTTTCCCCAGACATTTACGCCTTGTCAGGATCATTCTTGGGAGAAAAATCAAGTTGCTAAAGGTTTCTCCTTTTGCCCCCCTCTGAAGAGATATGTTTATAACTTTAACAACAATGCCAACTCCTCTACAGGAACAGGTTGGTCCTGGTTTCAATGGCTCATTTCCAATGAGAAGGGGGCTTCAGCCAATATTTCCGCATTGGCTCAATTACTAGGAGCCAAAAGTTGGCTGGCTAATGTTTCTGGCACTACTAAGGAGAGTGAACGAGGTAATAGGCTTACATCTGTTTCGTTCAACTCTCTGTTACATTATGCCACATTGCCTCCTGCAATGGTCTGTATCCAATCCCCGTTCCTGTTCCTTTTAGCTAATCACACCTCATCGGGGATGCTGGATTGTTCTATTATTACCTGTTTCTTATCTGAGTGTTGGAATGGTTCTTGGACTGTAGCAGTAATTATGAAAATTCCAACTTTTGTCCCAATCCCAGTCACTGCGGATCCAGATAAATTTCCTATTGTAGAGCTACTTAGAGTCCGCAGAGATTTTGGAATCACAGCAGCTATAGTGACAGCCGTGGTGGCATCTGCTGCTGCAGCAGTTACGGCCGGAGTAGCCATGGCCAGTCAAGTACAAACTGCTGCCACTATTAATCAAGTTGTTCAACAAACGTCCACTATACTTGAATCGCAAAATGCGATTAATCAACATATTTTGTCGGGGATTTTAGCTACCAACCAAAGAATAGATTTTCTTCAAGCTCAGGTAGAAGAATTGGCTGACCTAGTACTTTTAGGCTGCATTGACCAACGTGCACATTTATGTATAACCTCTGTCAGATTTAATGATTCCAGAAATGCTTCCCACATCATTGGTGGATATCTGGCCGAAAATTGGTCCATGGAAGCGAAAGACATGATCCAGTCTCAACTAACCCAGATAGCTGTCTTGAATAGTACCCGTGTCGATCCCGTGACTCTGGGTCAATTCACCAATTGGATATCTTCTGCTTTTTCCTTTTTCAAAGAGTGGGTGGGAGTAGGAATTTTTGGTGCACTGTGTTGTTTTGGTATGTTCCTCTGTTTGTGGTTTCTCTGTCGCCTTAAGGCTCGTAGTGCTCAAGATAAGGCTATGATCATACAAGCTCTTGCTGCTTTAAAAACTGGCAACTCGCCACAGGTCTGGCTTGCGCATCTTAAGCACTAAACTTTTGACATGGTCATTGCACCCCAAGTTATTATAACATTGCACTGGGATTGACATGTCTTTCCTCGTTATTCTCTTAGTGTCAGAAAGCCCTTGCACTCTGCCGGTCTTGCTACCATTGCATGCAGATGGGTTTCTACACTAGTGCCTTTGACATGGTCGTTGCACCCCAAGTTATTATAACATTGCACTGGGTACGACATGTCCTTCTTTTGTCTTTCTCTTAGTGCTGGAAAGCCCTTGCACTCTGCGGGTCTTGTTGCCATTGCACGCAGAAGGGTTTCCACACTGGTCTTTATCTATCACTTTAAAGTCCGTGCCTTTCTTTCAGGGTGCTGCCAACTTGTTTGTAGTTGTACTTCTGCATGGCCACAGTTCAACCTCAGCTATTCCCTCTTACTCACCATCGTCACGATACAGGATGCGAGGCAAGGCACTGCACTTGAGTGATCCATTGAGAAGAGGGACCTCAAGGGGAGCATGTCCTATTACATGCGGGTTTGACGTGTCTCCGCCCCGCCCCACAAAAAAAGGCGTCGGCTGATATGGTGTCAGATCTGGGGAAGGCGCCCCCTGGGGCTGGCCCATACTATGCAGCCACTTTTGCACAGTGGGATAGGACCTCTACTCTCGCCTGTATTGTCTTAGTGAAACAAAAAGGGGGAGCTGTGGTGAGCCGTTCCTGTGGACTGTGGTCGCCATTACATGATGGCGCTGGCTCCGTTGTGGTCTGTGAAGGACAACTCCATATCAAAGAGAGTTGGCGTGTTCCCAGCTCCTTATCAGAGAAAGTTGGTGTGTCATTTTCTAGCACCCTGTGAGAAGGGTACACGTGGCAGCTTTGCATTGGGGTTCGAGGTGCTTTATTAAGGCTGGGAGGGGCATCCAATTATTATTCCGGGGATTAGAAGAATCATTAGAAGAATATCAAGGGCCTGAATAAACTGCTGAAAGAAGATTCCTGAGTCGCGTCTTCCTTGCGGGCAAGGGGGTCGTGGCACACCACTGTGCCAGCTTTTTCAGTTCTTTTTATTTCACCTGTGCTTCTTCGAGCATAAAGGAGAAAGGGAAGACAAATTATTACATTTTATGATATGTCAGAGCCTTCTAGTTATAAAATTCTTAAAAATAAATAATTCTCTTTTTCATTTAGGATTTAAATTTTTTTTTCTTGGTAGTGGTTAGTTTCAATTCAAACAAATTTTGTTCCTATACAGGGTCTAATTTAGTCCTAAGCCAGATCTACTAAGAAACCCAAAGAGGATAAGATATGATCCCTGTCCTGCTGCACCCCTCCCCTGACTCAGGCAATGGCAAGGCAACTACTGAGGTGGATGGTACAAGGCGTCCATCCTCTGGAGGAGCGCAGTATGTTTCTGGGAATGGGCTGATTTGTTTTTGTATTCCTTTAATATGTATAGTTTTGATTTCTCATATGACCATTACGTATAAAGGAAAAATCATGACTTGCCCAATTAATGCAACTACTTCTAAAGCATAGATCTGTTTGCTCTAAATGCCATGATTCAGCTGTGGAGGGTAAATTGTTAATGTCTAAAGAAAAACTCCCTGTATTACCGTCAAGGAAGTTTTTGAGAAATTAAATTAAAATCTAGAGAAGGAAAATTAATGTTAAGAAGATAGATTAGTGCTTAGTACTGGGCAACTTGTTCTTATTCCTGTGCACAATGGTTTGTGCTCTCACTTTTGTTATGTTACAAGTAATAAAAAATCAACTACTTGCCGTAACCATAGCACTGGTTCCAGTCAGTAAGTCAAGAAAGAATAGTCAAGGTATAGGCCAATAGTTTGGAACATTTGTAACTATTATTAAAAGTTAACTAAGCAGAAACAGCTCAAAGCCAAACTCGAACTGAAAGTACAAATGCTTGCTTATGCATAAGCCAAGATACATTTTTCTATTCTAATTGTAGCTACGTAATATTTTGTTTTGTTTGAATAATGATTCCTGTTTTGTAACCAAAAAGTACTGTAAGCCTGCCAAAATGAAAAGTATATATGATCAACTTCACAAGGAAAGATTGGGATCAACACCTTCACTTTGGTGTCTGTGTTGTTTCTCCACCCCCTCTTTCGCCAACTCCTCACCATATGTTCGTCTTCTGAGACCCCCTGTTGGAGCTGGTCTCTGACACTGTCCTTAAACCAACTTACAATCTAATGGGAAGATGAACTCAATATGTGCAGGAAACTTGGTAACAATTCTATGTAATCTACAAATTATCATTATTTTCCCTTAGTGTTTGATTGGGCAGATCTGGGAATGGAGCACTTAATACTTGTCAAAGCCCCTCATTCAATCTTGAATATACACTCTTCCAGGTCCTAGTTGGGCCTCTCAATTGTGTTCTAAACACTAGGGCAACACCTTTTTTAAATGTGCACTCAGTAAAGGTTTGAAGAATGAAGAAGGTCTGTCAAGTACATCCATGGAGCAGAGTTTTTAAAAGATTTTATAAAGACGGTACTGTGTGGGAACTAAAGGATCTAACAGAGACTTGACAGAGGTGAGAGGACATTTCTGTTCAGTGGTTCTGGTGCAGATATCTTGCTCAGAAAAATAAATCCTTTGTGGGAATAAGTGAGGCATCATAGCCCAGAGGCTTCTGAGAAACTCAGTGTCTCCTGTCTCTTAAACATATCCCTTATGGAGACCATTGGCTCAGTTCACACAGAACAAGCAGCTCTGCATCTTTCTTTCCCAATCAGTCATCTCAAAGTCAGGTGACCAGGAATGAAGTCACTTATGAGTGACCCCAAAATATAATATTTCTAAAGGAGGGGGGTTGTGTATGAAGTAGATTACTCACAAGCTCCAATAAATTATTACAGTTAATAAATTGCTTGCCACTCCCCTCCCCAAGCATCCATGTGTTGTAAGATAAAGATGAAAACCCCTAGTTAGTGAATGAATACGTTTCTAAACAAAACTTCTTCTACAATAATGATTTTTATTTAAACAGATATTTTGGTAGGTCTATTGTTATGCTATATTGTATCATAATGGGAATGTGTCCCTATACTTTCTCCCTAAAAATTATTCCGTTTTGTCCTGCTCATCAAAACCAGAGGATTAACACTTAGCATTATCTATTATTTACGATAAGTAATTTTCCACACACATCATTTCACGAAAGGAATTTAGGCATCCCAAGGTTTCTGGTTATGTTTTGGGTTTTCTTCCAGTACTGGAGGCATCATGCTAAATCCCTCAGGTTTTGTGATAACCTCTAAAGTTATTTCTACTCTGGCAATACAAGTAGTATTGTGGAAACTTAGACACACATAGAAAAGGTGCTATGATAGGTCATTACATAAATGCCATCAAAATGGTAATGAAGATATGTACAATATTCTGTAATATGTTTCTAATGTTTAGGTATATCCTGATTCTGGGATAGTATTTTTGAAAATTGTGATGGTAAATAAACTACTTACCAGTAACTCTCACAGAGAGGCGTAGATTTCTGGTTTTGGTGTGGCCCTTGCTGCTCTTCATACTAGCACCTGGGCTGCAAAGAAAGCTCTTGCTAAAACTGGCTGTTGGTCTCCATTCACCACAAAACAGACATGTTATTCTGAAAGTTGCCTGTCGCATATCTGTGGCCTCATGAAGGAGTCAAAATCCTCTGATCTCTCATAATTTATTTTCCTTTGATGGACATTTATAGAGGTCTGGGGCTGACCCGTTGGGAATGTGCATCGAGCCTTTCCTCTGCAGCTGCTCTGGGACTTCTCAGTGTGCAAACACAATTCAAGGGCAATGGCTTGAGTTCAACTGCAACAATGGAGAGCAGTTAATTCGCTGTTGAATTCATTAATGTCTTGGCAATCACCTGTTCCCAGCATGCAGCGAGAAGATCAGTGTCCTCTCTCTTCTAGGATGTGGGTAAGCAAAGTTCAGAGTTAGATTTCTGCTAAGAAGTTGTGGGTGGCTGAAACCTCAAAACTACCTTCCCTTCCCGCTAGGGAGAGAAGTGGTCAGGGTGGGTATACACTTATTGGAATGGATTTCGCACGGCATATGAAGTTTTTCCTTCATGTTACATACTTTGCCAGATGGACAGATTTCAGAAGCCACAATATTAAAAGCATCCCCACTATCTTCAGCTGATCCACTCCTGCTAAGGGCTGATCTTTTACCAAACCCTGTATGACTTCGTGCCCCTTAATTTTATGATCCTGCTGATGCTCATGACCTGGTGAAGAAATTGTTTGCTATGGAGTTTAAAAGAAGGAGAAAAAAAAGAGTCATCAAACAGCTCTTTTGGGCACAGATGGAGAAAAGACAACAAGCTTGAATTATTTTACTGCACAAAAATAATAATAGAAGTATTAGATAAAGAGGTAAGTCTCTAAAACTTAAAATTTCCCATAATACAATGGGGTTTTCCTCATGCTTAGGAGAGACACATTAACAGTACTCCTAAAAGATCTTAGAATGATTAGCCATCAGGGAAAGGCAAAGCTAAAGCATATTTGATGAAGCACTTCACACATTCCAGGGTCGTCACAATAAAAGGAATGATAATGATGTGTTGTTAATGGAGTGAGTAAATCAGAAGCTCTATTCACCACTCTTTATAATAAGGTAAGCTGGTTCCACTGGTCTGAAAATGATCTGGAACTTCTTCAGAAAGTTAAATATGGAGTTAATGATCCACCTCTTGCACTGCTACTTACAAACTCAAGATGAATAAAAAAAGTTGTCCACCAATGATTTGTACATGAATGTTCATATAATGTTCATATTATATATAATGTTCATATTATATATACGAATCTTATTCATATTAGTCAAAAAGTGAAAATAAAAAGGCAGGTCTGTAATCTAGCTACTCAATAACCTGAGGCAGGAGGATCACAAATTCAGGGACAACCTGGGCAAATTTGCAAGACCCTGTCTCAAAACAAAATTTTTAAAAGTGTTGGGCTTTGGCTCAGTGGTAGAACATCGTTTAGTGTGCAGGAGGATCCGGGTTCAATCTGCAGTACAACACCCACACAGACACAAAGTAAAAATTACTATCCAGTGGAAAATGAACAGAGAAATGCGGAATTTTCATAAGATGGAAATCAGTCACAATAAGGAGGAATAAACTAAAACACTAATACAAGCTAAAATATAACTGAAAATTGCAAACATCCTAAGTGAAAGGAGTCAGATCCAAAAGGTGTATATGGTATTACTTCATTAAAAATATCCACAGAAACTCGAGTGTATACATGGGTCTTTCCACATTTGAAGGAGAAACACAGAAATGGTGTTTATTTAAAACTTAGAATCAAGATCCATTAGGAAAATGCTAGTCAAAGTCAGATTGCACATAGCACTTCACATTCACTAGTGTTGGCTAGAACTGCAATATTGGGGGAAAGGAGATTGACTGTTTGGGTATAAGCTTTTTTTGGAGAGAAAAGTAATAAAAATATTCTGAAATACCTGTGGATTAGAGAACCCAGGTGAGGTCACAATACTTAGCACAGTGTGCTTCTCCTGGTTGGAGGGGCACCACAGTGGTCATGAGACACTGTGTATGGAGAGAGCACTCTTGTAATTGCTGCTGAAGAGTTCACATATTTCTACAACTAAGACATTTCCTAGAATTAAACCATCATCTAGTTCTAATCTCACTATACAGTCTGTCTCCCAGCCAGCTTCCTCAGGGCACTCTGGGACCTCGTTGCTTCTCAGGCTGTGAATGATGGGCTTCAACATAGGTGTCACCACACAGAAAAGCACAGAGACCAGGGTGTCCGTGTCCAGCCTTCTCTGGGCCTGTCATAGTGGAAGTTGCCTGTTCCATAGAAGACCACCACGACAGTGAGAGGAGACGCACAGGTGAAGAAGGCCTTCATTCTGCCCTGTGCAGAGGGAATCCCCAGGATGACCGCCATGATGAGTGCGTATTTGCCTGCAGTGAAGAGGCAGGGGCTCAGGCCCATGGTGGCACTGAAAACGTGGAGCGCAGACTTATTGACAGAGGTGTCTGAGCAGGAGAGCTTCAGGAGCAATGGGGTGTCACAGAGAAAGAGGCTGATCTGGTGGGGCCCACACAGAGTGAGTGTGATAGCCAACACTGTGTGTGTGACCAAATTCACCAGCCCACACAGCCAGGACCCAGTCACCAGGCCAACACAGACCTTCACACTCATGATGACTGGGTATTGAGGAGGACGGCAGGTGGCCACACAGCAGTCATACTGGCCACATAGCCAGTAAGATTCCTTCTGTGCCAGCACTTGTCACCAAGAAGAAGATCTGGGAAAGGCAGCCATCATAAGAAATGGCCTTCTTCTCCCAGAAGACGTTCACCAGCAGTACTGGGAGGGTGGTGGATGTTTTGCAGATGTCCAAGAAGCTCAAATTGCTGAGGAAAAAGTACATTGGAGTGTGGAGAGCAGGACTGACGCTGATGGCCACTATTATAAGCATGTTCCCCAGGAGAGTGGTCAGGTAAATGACCAGAAAGAGCAGGAAGAACCATCCCTGTAGGTTTGAGTGGTTGGAAAATCCCAAGAAGATGAATTCAGTGACAAATGATTGATTGCTCATTTCCAATGTTGTCATAGCTACAAAACAGAGAAAAAAAGACCATGATGAGAATGGACTGAGAGCACCCCAAACAGGCTTGTTAATCTGCAGCAACATGGAAATAATATCGAATGAAAAGCAGCCTGGAGACTGATAACCTGTGGGACTGGTCTCAGGGAATCAGACCCATGGAGCCGCACACATTTGCAGGGGTGATGGTGGGTGGGAGTAACCAGAGAATTGCTAGAAGCCAACAGAAAGCTATTCGACCTAATCATGGTGTGAAGTCATTTCTCACTATCTCAGTAATCTCTGTCTCCTGTTGTCCTTTTATGTAATCATAGGATTTTTGGAGAAGTTCATTTTCATTGCAAATGTTAAAAAAAATTTACAAAGCAGAGTCATCATCTGCAGAAGCAGTCGGTGTTGCCTTCAGTGTTTTTCAATGTAGACTTTTTCTCATTTTACATCAATTTTGATCTCTGTGTTCAGAAAGGCAGAAGTTAACTATTCCTGTACAATGCTGAAATTATAAGGGCCGGAGCAAAATAGAGGAAAGAAGTTGATGAAGTGGGTTTGGACTGGCTATCTTAAGTATACAGAAAAGATCAGTGGAGTAGAAGGAGAATGAGAGGGCGTAGAGGTTTGTGAAGAGAGGGAATGTGAAAGGTCTTTACGCAGATCATGTTATGTGCACATGGAAGTCTACCACAGGGGACTGCACCTGTATGTATATGTAGAAAGCACCAGTCAGAAATTAACAGATAAATGACCCAAAGAAAGATCCGTAGAGAAAGGAGAATGGGGGCGGGAAGGGGAGGGAGATGGGGGGGTGGTTACTGAATTGAGTAAATCAGATTGCATGTACGTAGGATCTTTTCCAAATCAACCCAACTTCTATGTATAACTATTATGCTCTAATAAAAAATTTAAGAAGATGACATGATCCTATCAGCAAAGAGTGAGATTTGAATTCTTTTTGACCTATTTGTATACCTTTAATTTCTTTTTTTTTGTCCAATTGCTCTGGCAATTTCACGGATGAAGTTGAATAAAAGTGGTGAAAGAGGGGGCACCCTGTCTGCTTCCAGTTTTTAGAGTGAATGCTTTCAACCTTTCTCCACTTAGAATGATGCTGCCTTGGGTTTAGCATAGATAGCTTTTACAAAGTTCCTTCTGTCCCTAGTGTTTCTACTGTTTTGACAGGTAGGGGTGCTATATTTTGTTAAATGCTTTTTCTGCATCTATTGAGATGATCAATAAACTTACATCTCTCTTAAATAAACTTAATCTCTCCCCTTTGTCTAAACATTCAGATCATCTACAGTCCTATAAATATTTTAATGAACATTTTCCTACATAAACATATGTGACCATTTCGAATTATATCTTCAGAATAAAATTTAAATCTGATATAAAGAATTTGTTGTGCAGTTTCTATTTAAAACGAGCTCATGTGAGACATTATATTAAGTGAAATAAGCCAGACATATAAAGAGAAATAGCAGTTTTTCACTTTTTAGTCGAAGCTAAAAAGTTGATCTCAGAGAAGTAGGGAGTAGAGCGGTGGTTTTTTGAGCCTGGGAGAGAATCACAAAAATCATTGTGAGTCTGATTTCTCAAAGACGCATATGAAGGACTGGCTGAAACATGCCCTCTGAATGTGGTCTTTAAAAAAAATAAAAGTGGACTTCTAACAGGGTCCTCAGAAAATCTCTCTTCTCTCCTCAGTGGGCAGCACGAGGTCTATGGGTCTGGCTGCCTAGGAGCTAGCTGTGGTGTGCAAATGGGCAGGACCAGGATGGCTGGAGAATCTCAATAATCACTAGCAGACTGCATTCTAGGTGAGGGCAGGCTGGAAACAGGCCATCCAGAATGAAATGGCTTGAGCTCTGAAAATGACAGAATCTGTGGATTTAGGAAATGGGTGTGGGTCCAATCCACTCATAACACCTACTCCCTGGGTCAGTCCACAGTCGCCACAGTTACCACAGGCCTGACCAGAACAATCCAGAGAAGGAGATGAACTCTGGCCTCCTGGCTTGGAGGTTTGGTCTGGGGACAGCTGACCAATTTCTGCCGACCTGAGATGAGGTGGGACACCGAGGTGGAAGGGAACAAGAGGGGAAGCGTCCCTAGCTCATGGCAGCCAGAAGGTTGGGGCGGGGGAGGGGACAGGAAGAGACAGTTCACAGGGGACAAAATGTGATTCCCCAGGGCATGTCCCAGGCAACACTCCACCTGCCCACACTCCTCTCAGTACAGTGGGCCTTTCAGATAATTAACCCACAAAATGGATGGACCGACAGATTAGGTCACAAGTCTCACAGTCTAATCATTTCACCTCTAAACACTGCTACTGTGGCTGACCCTGAGCTTTTGGTGGGGGGATACATTATTTCTAAGCCATAATAGTCTCTACAGTCCATGTGCTTTGGTTAGAATACCTTCATGTCGTCTGGGAGAGTAATCGGATGCTAAAACAAGATTAAAAGGAAATATCTGGTAACTGAAGATGTGACATTTGGAGCTTGGGGAAAAGCTCTGAAGAGGAGCCCTGGGTGGCGCACTTTAAAATTTTGGTGACGAGGACACAAGAGGGCACCTGGTCTGTGGGGTAGCTGAGTAGCAGTGGGATCACTCATTAAAACATAAAAAAAATGAGATGGAGCATGTCTGGAGAGAGGAAAGGAGGAAAGAAGGTTGGGCCTGGAGTCTGGGTACCTGTATGGTCTCCCCAAGGAGATTCCAGGAGGCAGCGGGACAGGTTCCCAGGAGATAGGCCTGGGAGTCATGGCTTAGAGTGACTGTGGAAGTCACAGGTGCTCATAAAGCCAAAAGAGAGCAGGGTGAGGAGAGAGGGCCTGATGGACTGTGTGGAAAAGAAGGCGTCCAGAAAGAGGGTCACCAGCTATCCGCAATCATTCTGCACCACAGTGTCAAAGCTCTGCTCTCTGTACCAGGCCCTCTGCACCCCAGTCTAAAACCTCTGCTCTCTGTAACAGTCCTTCTCCACCCCAGTCTACAACCTCTGCTCCCTGCAACAGTCCTTCGCCATCCCAGTCTCCAAGTTCTGCTCTCGGAAACACTCTTTCTGCACCCCAGTCTCGGACATCTGCTCTCAGCAACAGTCCTTGTTCACCTAAGTCTGATAACTCTGCTCTCTGCAACAATCATTCTGCACCCCAGTCTCCAACCTCTGCTCCCTGCAAGAAAACTTCTGCACCCCATTCTCCAAGTTCTGCTCTCTGAAAGAGTCCTTCTGCACCCCATTCTAGAACATCTGCTCTCTGCAACAGTCCTTCTGCACCTAAGTCTGAAAACTCTGCTCTCTGCAACAATCATTCTGCAACCAAATCTTCAATCTCTGCTCTCTGTAACAGTCCTTCTGCACCTCAGTCTCCAAACTCTGCTCTCCATAATATCCTTCTGCACACCAGTATCTAAACTGTGATATCTGTAACAGGCCTTCTGCACCCCAGTTTCCAACCTCTTCTCCCTGAAAGAATCCTTCTGCAACCCCAGTCTCCAAGTTCTGCTCTCTGAAAGAGTCCTTCTGCACCCCACTCTGGAACATCTGCTCTCTGCAACAGTCCTTCTGCACCTAAGTTTGAAAATTTTGCTCTCTGCAACAATCATTCTGCAACCAAGTCTCCAAACACTGCTCTCTGTAACAGTCCTTCTTCACGTCAGTCTCCAAACTCTGCTCTCCATAATATCCTTCTGCACATCAGTATCCAAACTGTGATATTTGTAACAGGCCTTCTGCACCCCAGTCTCCAACTTCTTCTCCCTGAAAGAATCTTTCTGCACCCCAGTAACCAAGTTCTGCTCTCTGAAAGAGTCCTTCTGCACCCCACTCTCGAACATCTGCTCTCTGCAACAGTCCTTCTGCACCTAAGTTTGAAAACTCTGCTCTCTGCAACAATCATTCTGCAACCAAGTCTCCAAACTCTGCTCTCTATAATATCCTTCTGCACACCAGTCTACAAACTGTGCTATCTGTAACAGTCCTTCTTCACCCCAGTCTCCAACCAATGCTGTCTGTAACAGACTTTCAGCACCCCAGTCTCCAAACTCTGCTCTCTATAACAGGCCTTCTTCACCCCAGTCTCCAACCTCTTCTCTCTGAAATGATCATTCTGCACCTCAGTCTCAAACGTCTGCTCTCTGAACCTCAGTCTCCAAACTCTGCTCTCTGTAACATCATTCTGCACCCAGGTCTCCAAACTCTGCTCTCTGTAACAGTCCTTCTGCACCCCAGTATCCAACCTCTGCTCTCTGTAAAAAACCTTCTGCACCTCAGTGTCAAAACTCTACTCTCTGTAACGGTTATTCTGCACCCCAGTCTCCAACCTCCATTCTCTGCAACAGTCCTTCTGCACCTCAGTCTCCAACCTCTGCTCTCTGTAACAGTCCTTCTATACCTCAGTCTCCAAACTCTGCTCTCTGTAACGGTCCTTCCGCAACCCAGTCTCCAAACTCTGCTTTGTGTATCAGTCGTTCTGCAATCCAGAATTTAACCTCTGCTCTCTGTAACAGTCCTTCTGCACCTCAGTCTCCAAACGCGGCTCTCTGTAACAGTCCTTCTGCACCACAGTCTCAAATCTATGCTCTCTGCAACATTTCTTCTGCACCCCAGTATCTAACCTCGGCTCTCTGTAAGATCCTCCTTCACACCAATCTCCAACCTCTGCTCTCTGAAATGATACTTCTGCACCCCAGTCTTCAAACTCTGCTCTCTGTAACAGTCCTTCTGCACCTCAGTCTCTAACCTCTGCTCTCTGTAAAAATATTTCTGAAACTCAATTTCCAACCTCTGGTCTCTGTAACAGTCCTTCTGCACCTCAGTATCCAATTTCTGCTCTCTGTAATGATCCTTCTGCACCTCAGTCTCCAACCAATGCTCTCTGTAACAGGCCTTCTGCACTGCAGTCTTCAACCTCTGCTCTCTGTAACAGTTCTTCTGCACCCCAGTCTCCAAGCTCTACTCTCTGTTACAGTCCTGCTGCACCGGAATCAAAACTCTGCACTCTGTAACAATCTTTCTGAATCCCAGTCTCAAAACTCTGCTCTCTTTAACAGTTCTTTTGAACCAGAATATTCAAACTCTGCTCTCTGTAAGACTCTTTATGCAACCCAGTCACCATCCTCTGCTCTCTGTAACAATCCTTCTGCACCCCAGTCTCCAAACTCTGCTCTCTGTAAAAGTACTTCTGCACCTCAGTCTCCAACCTCTGCTCTCTGTAACGATCCTTCTGCACCTCACTCTTCAACCTCTGCTCTCTGTAACAGTCCTTCTGCATCCCAGTCTTCAACATCTGCTCTCTGCAATGATACTTCTTCTCCCCAGTCTCCAACCTCTGCTCTCTGCCATGGTCCTTCTGAACCCCAGTCTCCAAACTCTGCTCTCTGTAACAGTCCTTCTGTACTGCAGTCTCCAATCTCTTTTCTCTGTAACGGCTCTTCTGCACCCCAATTGCCAACCTCTTCTTTCTATAATAGTGCTTCTGCACCTCAGACACTAACTTATGCTCTCTGTAACAGTCCATTGGCAACTCAGTGTGAAACCTCTGCTCTCTGCAAGGATTCTTTTGTACCCCAGTCTCTGAACTGTGCTATCTGTAACAGCCTTTCTGCACCCCAGTCTCCAACCTCTGCTCTCTGTAAAACGCCTTCTGCACTCCAGTTTCCAAACTTTGCTCTCTGTAACAGGCCTTCTGCACTCCAGTCTCCAACCTCTTCTCTCAGCAACAATCTTTCTGCATCTCAGTTTTCAACCTCTACTCTCTGCAGCAGTTATTCTGCACCCCAGTGTCTAACCTCTGCTCTCTGTAAGATTTTTCTGCACCTCAGTCTCCAACCTCTGCTCTCTTTATCAGTCTATATGCACCCCGGTATCTAACTTCTTCTCTCTGTAACAATCTTAGGCACCTAAATTTCTAACTTCAGCTCTCCCCATCGGTCCTTCTGCATCCCAGTCTCCAAACTCTTTTCTCTGCAACACTCCTTCTGCACCACAGTATCCAAAGTCTGCTTTCTGTATCAGTTCTTCTGTACCCCAGTCTCCAACCTCTGCTCTCTGTAACAGTCCTTCTGCACCTCAGTCTACAAACTCTGCTCTCTGTAACAGCCCTTCTGCAACGTAGTCATCAACCTCTGCTCTCCTCAATGATCATTCTGCACCCCAGTCTCCAACCTGTGCTCTCTGTAACTGGCCTTCTTCACCCCAGTCTCCAACATCTGCTCTCTGTAAGTATCGTTCTCCACCATAGTCTCCAACCTCTGCTCTCCTCAATGATCATTCTGCACCTCAGTCTCCAAACTCTGCTCTTTGCAATGATCATTCTGCACCCCAGTATTCAAACACTGGTCTCTGTAATAGTACTTATGCAGCTCAGTCTCAAACCTATGCTTTCTGTAAGATACTTCTGCACACCAGTCTACAACATTTGCTCTCTGCAATGATGCTTTAGAACCCCAGTCTCCAACTCTGCTCCCTGTAATAGTCCTTCTGTACAGCAGTCTCCAAACTCTGCCCTCTGTAACAGTCCTTCTACACCCCAGTCTCCAAACTCTACTTTCTGTATTAGTCTTTCTGCACCCCAGTCTCCAAACTCTGCTCTCTGTAACAGTTCTTCTGCACCTCAGTCTCCAAACTCTGCACTCTGCAACAGTCCTTCTGCACCCCAGTCTCCACCCTCCGCTCTCGGTAACAGTTCTTTCGCACCCCAATCTCCAAACTCTGCTCTCTGTTGCACTCCTTCTGCACTCCAGTCTCTACCCTGTGATCTCTGTAACAATACGTCTGGACATCAGTCTCCAACCTCTGCTCTCTACAACGTTCCTTCTGCTACTCAGTCTCCAAATTCTACTATTTGTAAAAGTCCTTCTGTACCTCAGTCTAAAAACTTTGCTCTCTGTAAGATCCTTCTGCAATCAATTCTCCAAACTCTGCTCTCTGTAATAGTCCTTCTGCACCCCAAACTCCAAACTCTGCTCTCTGTAACAGGCCTTCTGTACCCCAGTCTTATAACCCTGCTCTCTTTAATAGGCCTTCTGCACCCAAGTCTCCAACCTCTGCTCTCTGCAACGATCCTTCTGCAACCCAGGATCCAACATCTGCTCTCTGCAACAGTACTTCTGCACCTCAGTCTGAAAACGCTGCTCTCTACAACAATCCTTCAGCATCCCAGTCTTAAACCTCTGCTCTTGTAACACTTCTTCTGCACCTCTGTCTCCAAAATGCTCTCTGTAAGACCCTTCTGCACCCCAGTCTCCAACCTCTGCTCTCTGCAACAGTTCTTCTGCACCGCAGTCTCCAAACTCTACTCTCTGTAAGATCCTTCTGCACCACAGTCTCCAACCACTTCTCTCTGTATCAGTCCTTCTGCACCTAGGTCTCCAAACTCTCCTCTCTGCAATATTTCTTCTGCACCCCAGTCTCCAACCTGTGCTCTCTGTAAAAGTCCTTCTGCACCTCAGTCTCCATTCTTTGCTCTCTGTAATGCTATTTCCTGCACCCCACTATTCAATCTCTGCTCTCTGTAACAATCCGTCTGCACCTCTGTGTCCAACGTCTGCTCTCAGTAACAGTCCTTCTGCACCTCTATCTCCAACGTTTGCTCTCTGTAACAGTCTTTCTGTACCGCAGTCTCCAACCTCTTCTCTCTATAATGGTACTTCCCCAGGCCAATTGCCAACCTCAGCTTTCTGAAACAGTCTTTCTGCACCTGAGACTCCAACCTCTGCTCTCTGTAACAGTCCTTCTAAGCCTCAGTCTGGAAACTCTGCTCTCTGCAACAATCCTTCTAAACCCCAGTCTCCCAAACTGTGCTATCTGAAACAATCCTTCTGCAACCAAGTCTCAAAAATCTCCTCTCTGTAACAGGTCTTCTGCAACTCAGTCTCCAACCTCTGCTCTCTGCAACAGTCCTTCTGCCCCCCAGTCTCCAAACTCTGCTCTCTGTAAGATCTTTCTGCACCCCATTTTCCAAACTTTGCTCTTTCTAACAGTCATTCTGCACCTCAGTCTCCAACCTCATCCCTTTTCAATGGCACTTCTGCACCCCAGTATCCAACCTCTGTTCTCTGCAGCAGTCCTACTGCACCCCAGCCTACAAACTCTGCTATCTGTAACAGTCCTTCTGCACCCCAGTCTCCAAACTCTACTTTCCATATCAGTTATTCTGCACCCTAGTCTAAAACTTCTGCTCTCTGTAATAGTCTTTCTGCACCTCAGTCTCCAACCTCTGCTCTCTGCAACAGTCCTTCTGCAGCCCAGTCTCCAACCTCTGCTCTCTGCAAAAATTTTTCTACACACCAGTCTCCAAAATATGCTCTCTGCAATGATCCTTCTGCATCCCAGTCTCCAATGTCTGCTCTCTGCAACAGTCCTTCTACACAGCAGTCTCAAAACTCTGCTCTCTGCTACAGTTTTTCTGCACCCCAGTCTTCAACTTCTGCTCTTTGCAACATCTCTTCTGCACCCCAGTCTTTAAACTGTGCTCTCTGTAACTATCCTACTGCACCCAGTCTACAAACTCTGCTCTCTGTAGCAATCCTTCTGCACCTCAGTCTCCAACCTCTGCTCTCTGTAACGATCCTTCTTCACCCCAGTCTCCAACGTCTGTTTTCTGCAACAGTCCTTCTAAACCCAGTCTCCAGCCTCTGCTCTCTGTAACATCCTTCTGCACCCCAGTTTCCAAACACTGCTCTAGGTGACATTTCTTCTGCACCTCAGACTCCACCATCTTCTCTTTGTAACAGTACTTCTGTACCGCAGTCTCCAATCTCTGCTCACTGAAACATTTCTTCTGCACCCAAGTCTACAAACTATACTCTCTGTAACTGTCTTTCTGACCCAGTCTCCAACCTCTGCTCTCTGCAACGATCCTTCTGCACCTAAGTTTCCAACCTCTGCTCTCTGCAACGATCAATCTGCACCCCAGTTTCCAACCTCTGCTCTCTGTAACAGTCCTTCTACAATTCAGTCTCCAACCTCTCCTCTCTGTACCAATTGTTCTGCACCTCAGTCTCCAAACACTGCTCTCTTTAACTGTCCTTCTTCACCTCAGTCTCCAAACTCTGCTCTCTGTAACAGGCTTTCTGCACCCCAGTCTCCAAACTTTGCTCTCTGTAACAGTTCTTCTGCACCCCAATCTCGAACCTCTGCTCTCTGTAACAATCCTTCTGCACCTCAGGCTGCAATGTCTGATCTCTGCAACAGTCATTCTGCACCCAAGTCTCCAACCTGTGCTTTCTGTATCTGTCCTGGTGCACCCCAGTCTCCAAACTTTTCTCTCTGCAATGATCCTTCTGCACCCAGTCTCCATTCTTTGCTCTCTGTAAGAATCCTATTTCACCCCAGTCTCGAACATCTCCTCTCTGTAAAAGTCCTTCTGCACCTAGGTCTTCAAGTTCTGCAATCTGTAACAGTCCTTATGCACCCCAGTCTCAAACCTCTGCACTCAGAAATGATCTTTCTGCACCTCAGTCTCTAACCTTTGCTCTCTTTAATAGTCCTTCTGCACCCCAGTATCCAACATCTACTCTCTGCAAAAATACTTCCTCTCACCAGGATCCAAACTCTGCTCTCAGCAAGGGTCCTTATGCATCCTAGTTTCCAAAATCTGCTCTCTGTAACAGTCCTTCTTCACCTCAGTCTCCAAACTCTGCTCTCTGAAACAGTCCTTCTGTACCCCTGTCTCCAACCTCTGCTCTCAGTAACAGTTCTTCTGAACCCCAATCTCCAAACTCTGCTCTGTGTAAAAATCTTTTTGCACCCCAGTCTCCACCCTCTACTCTCTGTAAAAGTCCTTCTGCACCTCAGTCTCCAATCTCTGCTCTCTGTAAGATCCTTCTGCAACCCATTCTCCAAACGCTGTTCTCTGTAACAGTCTTCTGCAACCCACTCCCCAAACTCTGCTCTCTTTAACAGGCCTTCTGCACCCCAGTCTCCAACCTCTGCTCTCTGTAACAGGTCTTCTGCACCCCAGTCTCCAAATTCTGCTCTCTGTAACAGGCTTTCTGTACCCCAGTCTCCAACCTCTTCTCACTGCAATGATCCTTCCTGCACCTCAGTCTCCAAACACTTCTCTCTGCAAGAGTCCTTCTACACCGCAGTCTCCAAACTCTGCTCTCTGCAACAATCTTTCTGCACCCCAGTCTCCAAACTCTGCTCTCTTTTCAGTCGCTCTGCACCCCAAGATCCAACATCTGCTCTCTGAAAGAGTCCTTCTGCACCTCAGTCTTAAATCTCTGCTCTCTGCAAAAATCCTTCTGCAACCGAGTTTCCAAACTCTGCTGTATGTAACAGTCCATCTGAACCTCAGTCTACAAAATGCTCTTTGTGAGATC
This sequence comes from Ictidomys tridecemlineatus, assembly GCF_052094955.1. Taxonomy (NCBI): domain Eukaryota; kingdom Metazoa; phylum Chordata; class Mammalia; order Rodentia; family Sciuridae; genus Ictidomys; species Ictidomys tridecemlineatus. Next base: position 21,446 of record NW_027525255.1, read on the forward strand.
CTTCTGCAACCCAGTCTCGAAATTGTGCTATCTTTAACAGTCCTTCTGCACCCCAGTGTCTAAACTTGCTCTATGTAACAGGCATTCTGCACCCAGTCTCTAATCTCTGCTCTCTGTAACAGGCCTTCTGCACCCCAGTCTCCAACCTCTTCTATCTGCTACGATCATTCTTCACCTCAGTCACCAACCTCTGCTCTCTGCAATAGTCCTTCTGCACCCCATTATCCAAACTCTGGTCTGTGTAACAATCTTTCTGATACTCAGTCTCTAATTTCTGCTCTCTGCAACGGTTCTTCTGAACCCCAGTCTCCACACTCTGTTCTCTGCAACAGTCCTTCTGCACCCCAGTCTCCAACCTCTGCTCTCTGCAACAGTCCTTCTGCACCCCAGTGTCCAAACTCAGCTCTCTGCTACAGTACTTCTGCACCCCAGTCTCAAACATCTGCTCTCTGTATCA
>NW_027525256.1:0-21866 GCF_052094955.1 Ictidomys tridecemlineatus
GAAACCGGTTACTGCCAACGAACGGTTTCACCTAGAAGAAACAAAATTTGGCGGAGCCAAGTGGGATTGGTGTACTCCATCATTACCTGAATGTTTCATCAAGATTGGGTGAAAAAGTGTGTGCTGAGATTTCAGGCAACTCGTAGTTTTTTGGAAGCTTGGCAGGCCCTTTCCATGAAAGTGATTCTCGCCAGTCTCTGCTTAGGGCTACATCAACAGCAAACAAACCATAGAGATAGAACTTGAAACTGCTTTATTGTGTCAAGTTTCAAAGAGCTAGCACAAAACCGTGTTTGATTTAGAGTTCCAAATACATGTATCCCTATAGGAGAAAACAGAGTGAAACCTCAAAATGAAACCGGTTACTGCCAACGAACGGTTTCACCTAGAAGAACGAAATTTGGCGAGCCAAGTGGGATTGGTGTACTGATCATTACTTGAAAGTTTCATCAAGATTGGGTGAAAAAGTGTGTGCTGAGATTTCAGGCAACTCGTAGTTTTTTGGAAGCTTGGCAGGCCCTTTCCATGAAAGTGATTCTCGCCAGTCTCTGCTTAGTGCTACATCAACAGCAAAGAAACCATAGAGATAGAACTTGAAACTGCTTTATTGTCTCAAGTTTTAAAGAGCTAGCACAAACCGTGTTTGATTTTAGAGTTCCACATATATGTATCCCTGTAGAACAAAACAGAGTGAAACCTCAAAATGAAACCGGTTACTGCCAACGAACGGTTTCACCTAGAAGAATGAAATTTGGCGAGCCAAGTGGGATTGGTGTACTGATCATTACCTGAAAGTTTCATCAAGTTTGGGTGAAAAAGTGTGTGCTGAGATTTCAGGCAACTCGTAGTTTTTTGGAAGCTTGGCAGGCCCTTTCCATGAAAGTGATTCTCGCCAGTCTCTGCTTAGGGCTACATCAACAGCAAACAAAACCATAGAGATAGAACTTGAAACTGCTTTATTGTGTCAAGTTTCAAAGAGCTAGCACAAACCATGTTTGATTTAGAGTTCCAAATACATGTATCCCTATAGGAGAAAACAGAGTGAAACCTCAAAATGAAACCGGTTACTGCCAACGAACGGTTTCACCTAGAAGAACGAGATTTGGCGAGCCAAGTGGGATTGGTGTACTGATCATTACCTGATAGTTTCATCAAGATTGGGTGAAAAAGTGTGTGCTGAGATTTCAGGGCACTCGTAGTTTTTTGGAAGCTTGGCAGGCCCTTTCCATGAAAGTGATTCTCGCCAGTCTCTGCTTAGGGCTACATCAACAGCAAACAAACCATAGATATAGAACTTGAAACTGCTTTATTGTGTCAAGTTTCAAAGAGCTAGCACAAACCGTGTTTGATTCAGAGTTCCAAATACATATATCCCTATAGGAGAAAACAGAGTGAAACCTCAAAATGAAACCGGTTACTGCCAACGAACGGTTTCACCTAGAAGAACGAAATTTGGCGAGCCAAGTGGGATTGGTGTACTGATCATTACTTGAAAGTTTCATCAAGATTCGGTGAAAAAGTGTGTGCTGAAAATTTCAGGCAACTCGTAGTTTTTTGGAAGCTTGGCAGGCCCTTTCCATGAAAGTGATTCTCGCCAGTCTCTGCTTAGGGCTACATCAACAGCAAAGAAACCATAGAGATAGAACTTGAAACTGCTTTATTGTCTCAAGTTTTTAAAGAGCTAGCACAAACCGTGTTTGATTTAGAGTTCCACATACATGTATCCCTGTAGAACAAAACAGAGTGAAAACTCAAAATGAAACCGGTTACTGCCAACGAACGGTTTCACCTAGAAGAATGAAATTTGGCGAGCCAAGTGGGATTGGTGTACTGATAATTACCTGAAAGTTTCATCAAGATTGGGTGAAAGAGTGTGTGCTTAGATTTCAGGCAACTCGTAGTTTTTTGGAAGCTTGGCAAGCCATTTCCATGAAAGTGATTCTCGCCAGTCTCTGCTTAGGGCTACATCAACAGCAAACAAACCATAGAGATAGAACTTGAAACTGCTTTATTGTGTCAAGTTTCAAAGTGCTAGCACAAACCGTGTTTGATTTAGAGTTCCACATACATGTATCCCTATAGGAGAAAAAAGAGTGAAACCTCAAAATGAAACCGGTTACTGCCAACGAACGGTTTCACCTAGAAGAACGAAATTTGGCGAGCCAAGTGGGATTGGTGTACTGATCATTACCTGAAAGTTTCATCAAGATTGGGTGAAAAAGTGTGTGCTGAGATTTCAGGCAACTCGTAGTTTTTTGGAAGCTTGGCAGGCCCTTTCCATGAAAGTGATTCTCGCCAGTCTCTGCTTAGGGCTACATCAACAGCAAACAAACCATAGAGATAGAACTTGAAACTGCTTTATTGTGTCAAGTTTCAAAGAGCTAGCACAAACCGTGTTTGATTTAGAGTTCCAAATACATGTATCCCTATAGGAGAAAACAGAGTGAAACCTCAAAATGAAACCGGTTACTGCCAACGAATGGTTTTACCTAAAAGAACGAGATTTGGCGAGCCAAGTGGGATTGGTGTACTGACCATTACCTGAAAGTTTCATCAAGATTGGGTGAAAAAGTGTGTGCTGAGATTTCAGGCAACTCGTAGATTTTTGGAAGCTTGGCAGGCCCTTTCCATGAAAGTGATTCTCGCCAGTCTCTGCTTAGGGCTACATCAACAGCAAACAAACCATAGAGATAGAACTTGAAACTGCTTTATTGTGTCAAGTTTCAAAGAGCTAGCACAAACCGTGTTTGATTTAGAGTTCCAAATACATGTATCCCTATAGGAGAAAACAGAGTGAAACCTCAAAATGAAACCTGTTACTGCCAACGAACGGTTTCACCTAGAAGAACAAAATTTGTCAGCCAAGTGGAATTGGTGTACTGATCATTACCTGAAAGTTTCATCAAGATTGGGTGAAAAAGTGTGTGCTGAGATTTCAGGCAACTCGTAGTTTTTTGGAAGCTTGGCAGGCCCTTTCGATTAAAGTGATTCTCGCCAGTCTCTGCTTAGGGCTACATCAACAGCAAACAAACCATAGTGATATAATTTGAAACTGCTTTATTGTGTCAAGTTTCAAAGAGCTAGCACAAACCGTGTTTGATTTAGAGTTCCAAATACATGTATCCCTATAGGAGAAAACAGAGTGAAACCTCAAAATGCAACCGGTTACTGCCAACGAACGGTTTCACCTAGACGAACAAAATTTGGCGAGCCAAGTGGGATTGGTGTACTGATCATTACCTGAAAGTTTCATCAAGATTGGGTGAAAAAGTGTGTGCTGATATTTCAGGCAACACGTAGTTTTTTGGAAGCTTGGCAGGCCCTTTCCATGAAAGTGATTCTCGCCAGTCTCTGCTTAGGACTACATCAACAGCAAACAAACCATAGAGATAGAACTTGAAACTGCTTTATTGTGTCAAGTTTCAAAGAGCTAGCACAAAACCGTGTTTGATTTAGAGTTCCAAATACATGTATCCCTATAGGAGAAAACAGAGTGAAACCTCAAAATGAAACCGGTTACTGCCAACGAACGGTTTTACCTAGAAGAACGAGATTTGGCGAGCCAAGTGGTATTGGTGTACTGATCATTACATGAAAGTTTCATCAAGATTGGGTGAAAAAGTGAGTGCTGAGTTTTCAGGCAACTCGTAGATTTTTGGAAGCTTGGAAGGCCCTTTCCATGAAAGTGATTCTCGCCAGTCTCTGCTTAGGGCTACATCAACAGCAAACAAACCATAGAGATGGAACTTGAAACTGCTTTATTGTGTCAAGTTTCAAAGAGCTAGCACAAACCGTGTTTGATTTAGAGTTCCAAATACATATATCCCTATAGGAGAAACAGAGTGAAACCTCAAAATGAAACCGGTTACTGCCAACGAACGGTTTCACCTAGAAGAACAAAATTTGGCGAGCCAAGTGGGATTGGTGTACTGATCATTACCTGAAAGTTTCATCAAGATTGGGTGAAAAAGTGTGTGCTGAGATATCAGGAAACTCGTGGTTTTTTGGAAGCTTGGCAGGCCCTTTCCATGAAAGTGATTCTCGCCAGTCTCTGCTTAGGGCTACATCAACAGCAAACAAACCATAGAGATATAATTTGAAATTGCTTTATCGTGTCAAGTTTCAAAGAGCTAGCACAAACCGTGTTTGATTTAGAGTTCCAAATACATGTATCCCTATAGGAGAAAACAGAGTGAAAACTCAAAATGAAACCGGTTACTGCCAACGAACGGTTTCAACTAGAAGAACAAAATTTGGCGAGACAAGTGGGATTGGTGTACTCATCATTACCTGAATGTTTCATCAAGATTGGGTGAAAAAGTGTGTGCTTAGATTTCAGGCAACTCGTAGTTTTTTGGAAGCTTGGCAGGCCCTTTCCATGAAAGTGATTCTCGCCAGTCTCTGCTTAGGGCTACATCAACAGCAAACAAACCATAGAGATTGAACTTGAAACTGCTTTATTGTGTCAAGTTCAAAGAGCTAGCACAAACCGTGTTATATTTAGAGTTCCAAATACATGTATCCCTATAGGAGAAAACAGAGTGAAACCTCAAAATGAAACCAGTTACTGCCAACGAACGGTTTCACCTAGAAGAACGAAATTTGGCGGAGCCAAGTGGGATTGGTGTACTGATCATTATCTGAAAGTTTCATCAAGATTGGGTGAAAAAGTGTGTCCTGAGATTTCAGGCAACTCGTAGTGTTTTTGGAAGCTTGGCAGGCCTTTTCCATGAAAGTGATTCTCGCCAGTCTCTGCTTAGGGCTACATCAACAGCTAACAAACCATAGAGATAGAACTTGAAACTGCTTTATTGTGTCAAGTTTCAAAGGAGCTAGCACAAACCGTGTTTGATTTAGAGTTCCAAATACATGTATCCCTATAGGAGAAAACAGAGTGAAACCTCAAAATGAAACCGGTTACTGCCAACGAACGGTTTCACCTAGAAGAACGAAATTTGGTGAGCCAAGTGGGATTGGTGTACTGATCATTACCTGAAAGTTTCATCAAGATTGGGTGAAAAAGTGTGTGCTTAGATTTCAGGCAACTCGTAGTTTTTTGGAAGCTTGGCAGGCCCTTTCCATGAAACTGATACTCGCCAGTCTCTGCTTAGGGCTACATCAACAGCTAACAAACCATAGAGATGGAACTTGAAACTGCTTTATGGTGTCAAGTTTCAAAGAGCTAGCAGAAACCGTGTTTGATTTAGAGTTCCAAATACATGTATCCCTATAGGAGAAAACAGAGTGAAACCTCAAAATGAAACCGCTTACTGCCAAGGAACAGTTTCACCTAGAAGAACGAAATTTGGCTAGCCAAGTGGGATTGGTGTACTGATCATTACCTGAAAGTTTCATCAAGATTGGGTGAAAAAGTGTGTGCTGAGATTTCAGGCAACTCGTAGTTTTTTGGAAGCTTGGCAGGCCCTTTCCATGAAAGTGATTCTCGCCAGTCTCTGCTTAGTGCTACATCAACAGCAAAGAAACCATAGAGATAGAACTTGAAACTGCTTTATTGTCTCAAGTTTTAAAGAGCTAGCACAAACCGTGTTTGATTTAGAGTTCCACATATATGTATCCCTGTAGAACAAAACAGAGTGAAACCTCAAAATGAAACCGGTTACTGTCAACGAACGGTTTCACCTAGAAGAACGAAATTTGTCGAGACAAGTGGGATTGGTGTACTGATCATTACCTGAAAGTTTCATCAAGATTGGGTGAAAAAGTGTGTGCTGAGATTTCAGGCAACTCGTAGTTGTTTGGAAGCTTGGCAGGCCCTTTTCATGAAAGTGATTCTCGCCAGTCTCTGCTTAGGGCTACATCAACAGCAAACAAACCATAGAGATTGAACTTGAAACTGCTTTATTGTGTCAAGTTTCACAGAGCTAGCACAAACCGTGTTTGATTTAGAGTTCCAAATACATGTATCCCTATAGGAGAAAACAGAGTGAAACCTCAAAATGAAACCGGTTACTGCCAACGAACGGTTTTACCTAGAAGAACGAGATTTGGCAAGCCAAGTGGGATTGGTGTACTGACCATTACCTGAAAGTTTCATCAAGATTGGGTGAAAAAGTGTGTGCTGAGATTTCAGGCAACTCGTAGATTTTTGGAAGCTTGGCAGGCCCTTTCCATGAAAGTGATTCTCGCCAGTCTCTGCTTAGGGCTACATCAACAGCAAACAAACCATAGAGAGAGAACTTTAAACTGCTTTATTTTGTCAAGTTTCAAAGAGCTAGAACAAACCGTGTTTGATTTAGAGTTCCAAATACATGTATCCCTATAGGAGAAAACAGAGTGAAACCTCAAAATGAAACCGGTTACTGCCAACGAACGGTTTCACCTAGAAGAACAAAATTTGTCAGCCAAGTGGGATTGGTGTACTGATCATTACCTGAAAGTTTCATCAAGATTGGGTGAAAAAGTGTGTGCTGAGATTTCAGGCAACTCGTAGTTTTTTGGAAGCTTGGCAGGCCCTTTCCATGAAAGTGATTCTCGCCAGTCTCTGCTTAGGGCTACATCAACAGCAAAAAACCATAGAGATAGAACTTGAAACTGCTTTATTGTTTCAAGTTTCAAAGAGCTAGCACAAACCGTGTTTGATTTAGAGTTCCAAATACATGTATCCCTATAGGAGAAAACAGAGTGAAACCTCAAAATGAAACCGGTTACTGCCAACGAACGGTTTCACCTAGAAGAACGAAATTTGGCGAGCCAAGTTAGATTGTTGTACTGATCATTACCTGAAAGTTTCATCAAGATTGGGTGAAAAATGTGTGCTGAGGTTTCAGGCAACTCGTAGTTTTTTGGAAGCTTGGCAGGCCCTTTCCATGAAAGTGATTCTCGCCAGTCTCTGCTTAGGGCTATATCAACAGCTAACAAACCATAGAGATAGAACATGAAACTGCTTTATTGTGTCAAGTTTCAAAGAGCTAGCACAAACCGTGTTTGATTTAGAGTTCCAAATACATGTATCCCTATAGGAGAAAACAGAGTGAAACCTCAAAATGAAACCGGTTACTGCCAACGAACGGTTTCACCTAGAAGAACGAAATTTGGCGAGCCAAGTGGGATATGTGTACTGATCATTACCTGAAAGTTTCATCAAGATTGGGTGAAAAACTGTGTGCTGAGATTTCAGGCAACTCGTAGTTTTTTGGAAGCTTGGCAGGCCCTTTCCATGAAAGTGATTCTCGCCAGTCTCTGCTTAGGGCTACATCAACAGCAAACAAACTATAGAGATAGAACTTGAAACTGCTTTATTGTGACAAGTTTCAAAGAGCTAGCACAAACCGTGTTTTATTTAGAGTTCCAAATACATATATCCCTATAGGAGAAAACAGAGTGAAACCTCAAAATGAAACCGGTTACTGCCAACGAACGGTTTCACCTAGAAGAACAAAATTTGGCGAGCCAAGTGGGATTGGTGTACTGATCATTACCTGAAAGTTTCATCAAGATTGGGTGAAAAAATGTGTGCTGAGATATCAGGGAACTCGTAGTTTTTTGGAAGCTTGGCAGGGCCTTTCCATGAAAGTGATTCTCGCCAGTCTCTGCTTAGGGCTACATCAACAGCAAACAAACCATAGAGATATAATTTGAAACTGCTTTATTGTGTCAAGTTTCAAAGGGCTAGCACAAACCGTGTTTGATTTAGAGTTCCAAATACATGTATCCCTATAGGACAAAGCAGAGTGAAACCTCAAAATGAAACCGGTTACTGCCAACGAACGGTTTCACCTAGAAGAACGAAATTTGGCGAGCCAAGTGGGATTGGTGTACTGATCATTACCTGAAAGTTTCATCAAGATTGGGTGAAAAAGTGTGTGCTGAGATTTCAGGCAACTCGTAGTTTTTTGGAAGCTTGGCAGGCCCTTTCCATGAAAGTGATTCTCGCCAGTCTCTGCTTAGGGCTACATCAACAGCAAACAAACCATAGAGATAGAACTTGAAACTGCTTTATGGTGTCAAGTTTCAAAGAGCTAGCACAAACCGTGTTTGATTTAGAGTTCCACATACATGCATCCCTATAGGAGAAAACAGAGTGAAACCTCAAAATGAAACCGGTTACTGCCAACGAACGGTTTCACCTAGAAGAACGAAATTTGGCGAGCCAAGTGGGATTGGTGTACTGATCATTACCTGAAAGTTTCATCAAGATTGGGTGAAAAAGTGTGTGCTGAGATTTCAGGCAACTCGTAGTTTTTTGGAAGCTTGGCAGGCCCTTTCCATGAAAGTGATTCTCGCCAGTCTCTGCTTAGGGCTACATCAACAGCAAACAAACCATAGAGATAGAACGTGAAACTGCTTTATGGTGTCAAGTTTCAAAGAGCTAGCACAAACCGTGTTTGATTTAGAGTTCCAAATACATGTATCCCTATAGGAGAAAACAGAGTGAAACCTCAAAATGAAACCGGTTACTGCCAACGAACGGTTTCACCTAGAAGAACGAAATTTGGCGAGCCAAGTGGGATTGGTGTACTGATCATTACCTGAAAGTTTCATCAAGATTGGGTGAAAAAGTGTGTGCTGAGATTTCAGGCAACTCGTAGTTTTTTGGAAGCTTGGCAGGCCCTTTCCATGAAAGTGATTCTCTCCAGTCTCTGCTTAGGGCTACATCAACAGCAAACAAACCATAGAGATAGAACTTGAAACTGCTTTATGGTGTCAAGTTTCAAAGAGCTAGCAGAAACCGTGTTTGATTTAGAGTTCCAAATACATGTATCCCTATAGGAGAAAACAGAGTGAAACCTCAAAATGAAACCGGTTACTGCCAACGAACGGTTTCACCTAGAAGAACGAAATTTGGCGAGCCAAGTGGGATTGGTGTACTGATCATTACCTGAAAGTTTCATCAAGATTGGGTGAAAAAGTGTGTGCTGAGATTTCAGGCAACTCGTAGTTTTTTGGAAGCTTGGCAGGCCCTATCCATGAAAGTGATTCTCGCCAGTCTCTGCTTAGAGCTACATCAACAGCAAACAAACCATAGAGATAGAACTTGAAACTGCTTTATGGTGTCAAGTTTTCAAAGAGCTAGCACAAACCGTGTTTTATTTAGAGTTGCAAATACATGTATCCCTATAGGAGAAAACAGAGTGAAACCTCAAAATGAAACCGGTTACTGCCAACGAACGGTTTCACCTAGAAGAACAAAATTTGGCGAGCCAAGTGGGATTGGTGTACTGATCATTACCTGAAAGTTTCATCAAGATTGAATGAAAAAAGTGTGTGCTGAGATTTCAGGCAACTCGTAGTTGTTTGGAAGCTTGGCAGGCCCTTTCCATGAAAGTGATTCTCGCCAGTCTCTGCTTAGGGCTACATCAACAGCAAACAAACCATAGAGATAGAACTTGAAACTGCTGTATGGTGTCAAGTTTCAAAGAGCTAGCACAAACCGTGTTGATTTAGAGTTCCAAATACATGTATCCCTATAGGAGAAAACAGAGTGAAACCTCAAAATGAAACCGGTTACTGCCAACGAACGGTTTCACCTAGAAAAACGAAATTTGGCGAGCCAAGTGGGATTGGTGTACTGATCATTACCTGAAAGTTTAATCAAGTTTGGGTGAAAAAGTGTGTGCTGAGATTTCAGGCAACTCGTAGTTTTTTGGAAGCTTGGCAGGCCCTATCCATGAATACTGATTCTCGCCAGTCTCTGCTCAGGGCCACATCAACAGCTAACAAACCATAGAGATAGAACTTGAAACTGCTTTATGGTGTCAAGTTTCAAAGAGCTAGCAAAAACCGTGTTTGATTTAGAGTTCCAAATACATGTATCCCTATAGGAGAAAACAGAGTGAAACCTCAAAATGAAACCGGTTACTGCCAACGAACTTTTTCACCTAGAAGAACGAAATTTGGCGAGCCAAGTGGGATTGGTGTACTGATCATTACCTGAAAGTTTCATCAAGATTGGGTGAAAAAGTGTGTGCTGAGATTTCAGGCAACTCGTACTTTTTTGGAAGCTTGGCAGGCCCTTTCCATGAAAGTGATTCTCGCCAGTCTCTGCTTGGGGCTACATCAACAGCAAACAAACCATAGAGATAGAACTTGAAACTGCTTTATTGTGTCAAGTTTCAAAGAGCTAGCACAAACCGTGTTTGATTTAGAGTTCCAAATACATGTATCCCTATAGGAGAAAACAGAGTGAAACCTCAAAATGAAACCGGTTACTGCCAACGAACGGTTTCACCTAGAAGAACGACATTTGGCGAGCCAAGTGGGATTGGTGTACTGATCATTACCTGAAAGTTTCATCAAGATTGGGTGAAAAAGTGTGTGCTGACATTTCAGGCAACTCGTAGTTTTGGAAGCTTGGCAGGCCCTTTCCATGAAAGTGATTCTCGCCAGTCTCTGCTTAGGGCTACATCAACAGCAAACAAACCATAGAGATAGAACTTGAAACTGCTTTATGGTGTCAAGTTTCAAAGAGCTAGACAAACCGTGTTTGATTTAGAGTTCCAAATACATGTATCCCTATAGGAATAAAACAGAGTGAAACCTCAAAATGAAACCGGTTACTGCCAACGAACGGTTTCACCTAGAAGAACGAAATTTGGCGAGACAAGTGGGATTGGTGTACTGATCATTACCTGAATGTTTCATCAAGATTGGGTGAAAAAGTGTGTGCTGAGATTTCAGGCAACTCGTAGTTTTTTGGAAGCTTGGCAGGCCCCTTTCCATGAAAGTGATTCTCGCCAGTCTCTGCTTAGGGCTACATCAACAGCAAACAAACCATAGAGATTGAACTTGAAACTGCTTTATTGTGTCAAGTTTCAAACAGCTAGCACAAACCGTGTTTGATTTAGAGTTCCAAATACATGTATCCCTATAGGAGAAAACAGAGTGAAACCTCAAAATGAAACCGTTACTGCCAACGAACGGTTTTACCTAGAAGAACGAGATTTGGCGAGCCAAGTGGGATTGGTGTACTGACCATTACCTGAAAGTTTCATCAAGATTGGGTGAAAAAGTGTGTGCTGAGATTTCAGGCAACTCGTAGTTTTTTGGAAGCTTGGCAGGCCCTTTCCATGAAAGTGATTCTCGCCAGTCTCTGCTTAGGGCTACATCAACAGCAAACAAACCATAGAGATAGAACTTGAAACTGCTTTATTGTGTCAAGTTTCAAAGAGCTAGCAAAAACCGTGTTTGATTTAGAGTTCCAAATACATGTATCCCTATAGGAGAAAACAAAGTGAAACCTCAAAATGAAACCTGTTACTGCCAACGAACGGTTTCACCTAGAAGACAAAATTTGTCAGCCAAGTGGGATTGGTGTACTGATCATTACCTGAAAGTTTCATCAAGATTGGGTGAAAAAGTTTGTGCTGAGATTTTAGGCAACTCATAGTTTTTTGGAAGCTTGGCAGGCCCTTTCCATGAAAGTGATTCTGGCCAGTCTCTGCTTAGGGCTACATCAACAGCAAACAAACCATAGAGATAGAACTTGAAACTGCTTTATTGTGTCAAGTTTCAAAGAGCTAGCACAAACCGTGTTTGATTTAGAGTTCCAAATACATGTATCCCTATAGGAGAAAACAGAGTGAAACCTCAAAATGAAACCGGTTACTGCCAACGAACGGTTTCACCCAGAAGAACGACATTTGGCGAGCCAAGTGGGATTGGTGTACTGATCATTACCTGAAAGTTTCATCAAGATTGGGTGAAAAAGTGTGTGCTGACATTTCAGGCAACTCGTAGTTTTTGGAAGCTTGGCAGGCCCTTTCCATGAAAGTGATTCTCGCCAGTCTCTGCTTAGGGCTACATCAACAGCAAACAAACCATAGAGATAGAACTTGAAACTGCTTTATGGTGTCAAGTTTCAAAGAGCTAGCACAAACCGTGTTTGATTTAGAGTTCCAAATACATGTATCCCTATAGGAGAAAACAGAGTGAAACCTCAAAATGAAACCGGTTACTGCCAACGAACGGTTTCACCTAGAAGAACGAAATTTGGCGAGCCAAGTGGGATTGGTGTACTGATCATTACCTGAAAGTTTCATCAAGATTGGGTGAAAAACTGTGTGCTGAGATTTCAGGCAACTCGTAGTTTTTTGGAAGCTTGGCAGGCCCTTTCCATGGAAGTGATTCTCGCCAGTCTCTGCTTAGAGCTACATCAACAGCAAACAAACCATAGAGATAGAACTTGAAACTGCTTTATGGTGTCAAGTTTCAAATAGCTAGCACAAACCGTGTTTTATTTAGAGTTCCAAATACATGTATCCCTATAGGAGAAAACAGAGTGAAACCTCAAAATGAAACCGGTTACTGCCAACGAACGGTTTCACACCTAGAAGAACGAAATTTGGCGAGCCAAGTGGGATTGGTGTACTGATCATTACCTGAAAGTTTCATCAAGATTTTGTGAAAAAGTGTGTGCTGAGATTTCAGGCAACTCGTAGTTTTTTGGAAGCTTGGCAGGCCCTTTCCATGAAAGTGATTCTCGCCAGTCTCTGCTTAGGGCTACAGCAACAGCAAACAAACCATAGAGATAGAACTTGAAACTGCTTTATGGTGTCAAGTTTCAAAGAGCTAGCACAAACCGTGTTTGATTTAGAGTTCCAAATACATGTATCCCTATAGGAGAAAACAGAGTGAAACCTCAAAATGAAACCGGTAACTGCCAACGAACGGTTTCACCTAGAAAAACGAAATTTGGCGAGCCAAGTGGGATTGGTGTACTGATCATTACCTGAAAGTTTCATCAAGATTGGGTGAAAAAGTGTGTGCTGAGATTTCAGGCAACTCGTAGTTTTTTGGAAGTTTGGCAGGCCCTATCCATGAAACTGATTCTCGCCAGTCTCTGCTCAGGGCCACATCAACAGCTAACAAACCATAGAGATAGAACTTGAAACTGCTTTATGGTGTCAAGTTTCAAAGAGCTAGCACAAACCGTGTTTGATTTAGAGTTCCAAATACATGTATCCCTATAGGAGAAAACAGAGTGAAACCTCAAAATGAAACCGGTTACTGCCAACAAACGGTTTCACCCAGAAGAACGAAATTTCTCGAGCCAAGTGGGATTCGTGTACTGATCATTACCTGAAAGTTTCATCAAGATTGGGTGAAAAAGTGTGTGCTGAGATTTCAGGCAACTCGTAGTTTTTTGGAAGCTTGGCAGGCCCTTTCCATGAAAGTGATTCTCGCCAGTCTCTGCTTAGGGCTACATCAACAGCAAACAAACCATAGAGATAGAACTTGAAACTGCTTTATTGTGTCAAGTTTGAAAGAGCTAGCACAAACCGTGTTTGATTTAGAGTTCCAAATGCATGTATCCCTATAGGAGAAAACAGAGTGAAACCTCAAAATGAAACCGGTTACTGCCAACGAACGGTTTCACCTAGAAGATCGAAATTTGGCGAGCCAAGTGGGATTGGTGGACTGATCATTACCTGAAAGTTTCATCAAGATTGGGTGAAAAAGTGTGTGCTGAGATTTTAGGCAACTCGTAGTTTTTTGGAAGCTTGGCAGGCCCTTTCCATGAAAGTGATTCTCGCCAGTCTCTGCTTAGGGCTACATCAACAGCAAACAAACCATAGAGATAGAACTTGAAACTGCTTTATGGTGTCAAGTTTCAAAGAGCTAGCACAAACCGTGTTTGATTTAGAGTTCCAAATACATGTATCCCTATAGGAGAAAACAGAGTGAAACCTCAAAATGAAACCGGTTACTGCCAACGAACGGTTTCACCTAGAAGAACGAAATTTGGCGAGCCAAGTGGGATTGGTGTACTGATCATTACCTGAAAGTTTCATCAAGATTGGGTGAAAAAGTGTGTGCTGACATTTCAGGCAACTCGTAGTTTTTGGAAGCTTGGCAGGCCCTTTCCATGAAAGTGATTCTCGCCAGTCTCTGCTTAGGGCTACATGAACAGCAAACAAACCATAGAGATACAACTTGAAACTGCTTTATGGTGTCAAGTTTCAAAGAGCTAGCACAAACCGTGTTTGATTTAGAGTTCCAAATACATGTATCCCTATAGGAGAAAACAGAGTGAAACCTCAAAATGAAACCGGTTACTGCCAACGAACGGTTTCACCTAGAAGAACGAAATTTGGCGAGCCAAGTGGGATTGGTGTACTGATCATTACCTGAAAGTTTCATCAAGATTGGGTGAAAAAGTGTGTGCTGAGATTTCAGGCAACTCGTAGTTTTTTGGAAGCTTGGCAGGCCCTTTCCATGAAAGTGATTCTCGCCAGTCTCTGCTTAGGGCTACATCAACAGCAAACAAACCATAGAGATAGAACTTGAAACTGCTTTATTGTGTCAAGTTTGAAAGAGCTAGCACAAACCGTGTTTGATTTAGAGTTCCAAATACATGTATCCCTATAGGAGAAAACAGAGTGAAACCTCAAAATGAAACCGGTTACTGCCAACGAACGGTTTCACCTAGAAGAACGAAATTTGGCGAGCCAAGTGGGATTGGTGTACTGATCATTACCTGAAAGTTTCATCAAGATTGGGTGAAAAAGTGTGTGCTGACCTTTCAGGCAACTCGTAGTTTTTGGAAGCTTGGCAGGCCCTTTCCATGAAAGTGATTCTCGCCAGTCTCTGCTTAGGGCTACATGAACAGCAAACAAACCATAGAGATAGAACTTGAAACTGCTTTATGGTGTCAAGTTTCAAAGAGCTAGCACAAACCGTGTTTGATTTAGAGTTCCAAATACATGTATCCCTATAGGAGAAAACAGAGTGAAACCTCAAAATGAAACCGGTTACTGCCAACGAACGGTTTCACCTAGAAGAACGAAATTTGGCGAGCCAAGTGGGATTGGTGTACTGATCATTACCTGAAAGTTTCATCAAGATTGGGTGAAAAAGTGTGTGCTGAGATTTCAGGCAACTCGTAGTTTTTTGGAAGCTTGGCAGGCCCTTTCCATGAAAGTGATTCTCGCCAGTCTCTGCTTAGGGCTACATCAATAGCAAACAAACCATAGAGATAGAACTTGAAACTGCTTTATGGTGTCAAGTTTCAAAGAGCTAGCACAAACCGTGTTTGATTTAGAGTTCCAAATACATGTATCCCTATAGGAGAAAACAGAGTGAAACCTCAAAATGTAACCGGTTACTGCCAACGAACGGTTTCACCTAGAAGAACGAAATTTGGCGAGCCAAGTGGGATTGGTGTACTGATCATTACCTGAAAGTTTCATCAAGATTGGGTGAAAAAGTGTGTGCTGAGATTTCAGGCAACTCGTACTTTTTTGGAAGCTTGGCAGGCCCTTTCCATGAAAGTGATTCTCGCCAGTCTCTGCTTAGGGCTACATCAACAGCAAACAAACCATAGAGATAGAACTTGAAACTGCTTTATGGTGTCAAGTTTCAAAGAGCTAGCACAAACCGTGTTTGATTTAGAGTTCCAAATACATGTATCCCTATAGGAGAAAACAGAGTGAAACCTCAAAATGAAACCGGTTACTGCCAACGAACGGTTTCACCTAGAAGAACGAAATTTGGCGAGCCAAGTGGGATTGGTGTACTGATCATTACCTGAAAGTTTCATCAAGATTGAGTGAAAAAGTGTGTGCTGAGATTTCAGGCAACTCGTAGTTTTTTGGAAGCTTGGCAGACCCTTTCCATAAAAGTGATTCTCGCCAGTCTCTGCTTAGGGCTACATCAACAGCAAACAAACCGTGTTTGATTTAGAGTTCCAAATACATGTATCCCTATAGGAGAAAACAGAGTGAAACCTCAAAATGAAACCGGTTACTGCCAACGAACGGTTTCACCTAGAAGAACGAAATTTGGCGAGCCAAGTGGGATTGGTGTACTGATCATTACCTGAAAGTTTCATCAAGATTGGGTGAAAAAGTGTGTGCTGAGATTTCCGGAAACTCGTAGTTTTTTGGAAGCTTGGCAGGCCCTTTGCATGAAAGTGATTCTCGCCAGTCTCTGCTTAGGGCTACATCAACAGCAAACAAACCATAGAGATAGAACTTGAAACTGCTTTATGGTGTCAAGTTTCAAAGAGCTAGCACAAACCGTGTTTGATTTAGAGTTCCAAATACATGTATCCCTATAGGAGAAAACAGAGTGAAACCTCAAAATGAAACCGGTTACTGCCAACGAACGGTTTCACCTAAAAGAAGGAAATTTGGCAAGCCAAGTGGGATTGGTGTACTGATCATTACCTGAAAGTTTCATCAAGATTGGGTTAAAAAGTGTGTGCTGAGATTTCAGGCAACTTGTACTTTTTTGGAAGCTTGGCAGGCCCTTTCCATGAAAGTGATTCTCGCCAGTCTCTGCTTAGGGCTACATCAACAGCTAACAAACCATAGAGATAGAACTTGAAACTGCTTTATGGTGTCAAGTTTCAAAGAGCTAGCACAAACCGTGTTTGATTTAGAGTTCCAAATACATGTATCCCTATAGGAGAAAACAGAGTGAAACCTCAAAATGAAACCGGTTACTGCCAACGAACGGTTTCACCTAGAAGAACGAAATTTGGCGAGCCAAGTGGGATTGGTGTACTGATCATTACCTGAAAGTTTCATCAAGATTGGGTGAAAAAGTGTGTGCTGACATTTCAGGCAACTCGTAGTTGTTTGGAAGCTTGGCAGGCCCTTTCCATGAAAGTGATTCTCGCCAGTCTCTGCTTAGGGCTACATCAACAGCAAACAAACCATAGAGATAGAACTTGAAACTGCTTTATGGTGTCAAGTTTCAAAGAGCTAGCACAAACCGTGTTTGATTTAGAGTTCCAAATACATGTATCCCTATAGGAGAAAACAGAGTGAAACCTCAAAATGAAACCGGTAACTGCCAACGAACGGTTTCACCTAGAAAAACGAAATTTGGCGAGCCAAGTGGGATTGGTGTACTGATCATTACCTGAAAGTTTCATCAAGATTGGGTGAAAAAGTGTGTGCTGAGATTTCAGGCAACTCGTAGTTTTTTGGAAGCTTGGCAGGCCCTTTCCATGAAAGTGATTCTCGCCAGTCTCTGCTTAGGGCTACATGAACAGCAAACAAACCATAGAGATAGAACTTGAAACTGCTTTATGGTGTCAAGTTTCAAAGAGCTAGCACAAACCGTGTTTGATTTAGAGTTCCAAATACATGTATCCCTATAGGAGAAAACAGAGTGAAACCTCAAAATGAAACCGGTTACTGCCAACGAACGGTTTCACCTAGAAGAACGAAATTTGGCGAGCCAAGTGGGATTGGTGTACTGATCATTACCTGAAAGTTTCATCAAGATTGGGTGAAAAAGTGTGTGCTGAGATTTCAGGCAACTCGTAGTTTTTTGGAAAATTGGCAGGCCCTTTCCATGAAAGTGATTCTCGCCAGTCTCTGCTTAGGGCTACATCAACAGCAAACAAACCATAGAGATAGAACTTGAAACTGCTTTATGGTGTCAAGTTTCAAAGAGCTAGCACAAACCGTGTTTGATTTAGAGTTCCAAATACATGTATCCCTATAGGAGAAAACAGAGTGAAACCTCAAAATGAAACCGGTTACTGCCATGAACGGTTTCACCTAGAAGAACGAAATTTGGCGAGCCAAGTGGGATTGGTGTACTGATCATTACCTGAAAGTTTCATCAAGATTGGGTGAAAAAGTGTGTGCTGAGATTTCCGGAAACTCGTAGTTTTTTGGAGGCTTGGCAGGCCCTTTTCATGAAAGTGATTCTCGCCAGTCTCTGCTTAGGGCTACATCAACAGCAAACAAACCATAGAGATAGTACTTGAAACTGCTTTATGGTGTCAAGTTTCAAAGAGCTAGCAGAAACCGTGTTTGATTTAGAGTTCCAAATACATGTATCCCTATAGGAGAAAACAGAGTGAAACCTCAAAATGAAACCGGTTACTGCCAACGAACGGTTTCACCTAGAAGAACGAAATTTGGCGAGCCAAGTGGGATTGGTGTACTGATCATTACCTGAAAGTTTCATCAAGATTGGGTGAAAAAGTGTGTGCTGTGATTTCAGGCAACTCGTAGTTTTTTGGAAGCTTGGCAGGCCCTATCCATGAAAGTGATTCTCGCCAGTCTCTGCTTAGAGCTACATCAACAGCAAACAAACCATAGAGATAGAACTTGAAACTGCTTTATGGTGTCAAGTTTCAAAGAGCTAGCACAAACTGTGTTTTATTTAGAGTTGCAAATACATGTATCCCTATAGGAGAAAACAGAGTGAAACCTCAAAATGAAACCGGTTACTGCCAACGAACGGTTTCACCTAGAAGAACGAAATTTGGCGAGCCAAGTGGGATTGGTGTACTGATCATTACCTGAAAGTTTCATCAAGATTGAATGAAAAAGTGTGTGCTGAGATTTCAGGCAACTCGTAGTTCTTTGGAAGCTTGGCAGGCCCTTTCCATGAAAGTGATTCTCGCCAGTCTCTGCTTAGGGCTACATCAACAGCAAACAAACCGTAGAGATAGAACTTGAAACTGCTTTATGGTGTCAAGTTTCAAAGAGCTAGCACAAACCGTGTTTGATTTAGAGTTCCAAATACATGTATCCCTATAGGAGAAAACAGAGTGAAACCTCAAAATTAAACCGGTTACTGCCAACGAACGGTTTCACCTAGAAAAACGAAATTTGGCGAGCCAAGTGGGATTGGTGTACTGATCATTACCTGAAAGTTTAATCAAGTTTGGGTGAAAAAGTGTGTGCTGAGATTTCAGGCAACTCGTAGTTTTTTGGAAGCTTGGCAGGCCCTATCCATGAAACTGATTCTCGCCAGTCTCTGCTCAGGGCCACATCAACAGCTAACAAACCATAGAGATAGAACTTGAAACTGCTTTATGGTGTCAAGTTTCAAAGAGCTAGCACAAACCGTGTTTGATTTAGAGTTCCAAATACATGTATCCCTATAGGAGAAAACAGAGTGAAACCTCAAAATGAAACCAGTTACTGCCAACGAACTGTTTCACCTAGAAGAACGAAATTTGGCGAGCCAAGTGGGATTGGTGTACTGATCATTACCTGAAAGTTTCATCAAGATTGGGTGAAAAAGTGTGTGCTGAGATTTCAGGCAACTCGTAGTTGTTTGGAAGCTTGGCAGGCCCTTTCCATGAAAGTGATTCTCGCCAGTCTCTGCTCAGGGCCACATCAACAGCTAACAAACCATAGAGATAGAACTTGAAACTGCTTTATGGTGTCAACTTTCAAAGAGCTAGCAAAAACCGTGTTTGATTTAGAGTTCCAAATACATGTATCCCTATAGGAGAAAACAGAGTGAAACCTCAAAATGAAACCGGTTACTGCCAACGAACTGTTTCACCTAGAAGAACGAAATTTGGCGAGCCAAGTGGGATTGGTGTACTGATCATTACCTGAAAGTTTCATCAAGATTGGGTGAAAAAGTGTGTGCTGAGATTTCAGGCAACTCGTACTTTTTTGGAAGCTTGGCAGGCCCTTTCCATGAAAGTGATTCTCGCCAGTCTCTGCTTAGGGCTACATCAACAGCAAACAAACCATAGAGATAGAACTTGAAACTACTTTATGGTGTCAAGTTTCAAAGAGCTAGCACAAACCGTGTTTGATTTAGAGTTCCAAATACATGTATCCCTATAGGAGAAAACAGAGTGAAACCTCAAAATGAAACCGGTTACTGCCAACGAACGGTTTCACCTAGAAGAACGAAATTTGGCGAGCCAAGTGGGATTGGTGTACTGATCATTACCTGAAAGTTTCATCAAGATTGGGTGAAAAAGTGTGTGCTGAGATTTCAGGCAACTCGTAGTTTTTTGGAAGCTTGGCAGGCCCTTTCCATGAAAGTGATTCTCGCCAGTCTCTGCTTAGGGCTACATCAACAGCAAACAAACCATAGAGATAGAACTTGAAACTGCTTTATGGTGTCAAGTTTCAAAGAGCTAGCACAAACCGTGTTTGATTTAGAGTTCCAAATACATGTATCCCTATAGGAGAAAACAGAGTGAAACCTCAAAATGAAACCGGTTACTGCCAACGAACGGTTTCACCTAGAAGAACGAAATTTGGCGAGCCAAGTGGGATTGGTGTACTGATCATTACCTGAAAGTTTCATCAAGATTGGGTGAAAAAGTGTGTGCTGAGATTTCAGGCAACTCGTAGTTTTTTGGAAGCTTGGCCGGCCCTTTCCATGGAAGTGATTCTCGCCAGTCTCTGCTTAGAGCTACATCAACAGCAAACAAACCATAGAGATGGAACTTGAAACTGCTTTATGGTGTCAAGTTTCAAAGAGCTAGCACAAACCGTGTTTTATTTAGAGTTCCAAATACATGTATCCCTATAGGAGAAAACAGAGTGAAACCTCAAAATGAAACCGGTTACTGCCAACGAACGGTTTCACCTAGAAGAACGAAATTTGGCGAGCCAAGTGGGATTGGTGTACTGATCATTACCTGAAAGTTTCATCAAGATTGGGTGAAAAAGTGTGTGCTGACATTTCAGGCAACTCGTAGTTTTTTGGAAGCTTGGCAGGCCCTTTCCATGAAAGTGATTCTCGCCAGTCTCTGCTTAGGGCTACATGAACAGCAAACAAACCATAGAGATAGAACTTGAAACTGCTTTATGGTGTCAAGTTTCAAAGAGCTAGCACAAACCGTGTTTGATTTAGAGTTCCAAATACATGTATCCCTATAGGAGAAAACAGAGTGAAACCTCAAAATGAAACCGGTTACTGCCAACGAACGGTTTCACCTAGAAGAACGAAATTTGGCGAGCCAAGTGGGATTGGTGTACTGATCATTACCTGAAAGTTTCATCAAGATTGGGTGAAAAAGTGTGTGCTGAGATTTCCGGAAACTCGTAGTTTTTTTGAAGCTTGGCAGGCCTTTTCCATGAAAGTGATTCTCGCCAGTCTCTGCTTAGGGCTACATCAACAGCAAACAAACCATAGAGATAGAACTTGAAACTGCTTTATGGTGTCAAGTTTGAAAGAGCTAGCACAAACCGTGTTTGATTTAGAGTTCCAAATACATGTATCCCTATAGGAGAAAACAGAGTGAAACCTCAAAATGAAACCGGTTACTGCCAACGAACGGTTTCACCTAGAAGAACGAAATTTGGCGAGCCAAGTGGGATTGGTGTACTGATCATTACCTGAAAGTTTCATCAAGATTGGGTGAAAAAGTGTGTGCTGAGATTTCAGGCAACTCGTAGTTTTTTGGAAGCTTGGCAGGCCCTTTCCATGAAAGTGATTCTCGCCAGTCTCTGCTTAGGGCTACATCAACAGCAAACAAACCATAGAGATAGAACTTGAAACTGCTTTATGGTGTCAAGTTTCAAAGAGCTAGCACAAACCGTGTTTGATTTAGAGTTCCAAATACATGTATCCCTACAGGAGAAAACAGAGTGAAACCTCAAAATGAAACCGGTTACTGCCAACGAACCGTTTCACCTAGAAGAACGAAATTTGGCGAGCCAAGTGGGATTGGTGTACTGATCATTACCTGAAAGTTTCATCAAGATTGGGTGAAAAAGTGTGTGCTGAGATTTCCGGAAACTCGTAGTTTTTTGGAAGCTTGGCAGGCCCTTTCCATGAAAGTGATTCTCGCCAGTCTCTGCTTAGGGCTACATCAACAGCAAACAAACCATAGAGATAGAACTTGAAACTGCTTTATTGTGTCAAGTTTCAAAGAGCTAGCACAAACCGTGTTTGATTTAGAGTTCCAAATACATGTATCCCTATAGGAGAAAACAGAGTGAAACCTCAAAATGAAACCTGTTACTGCCAACGAACGGTTTCACCTAGAAGAACGAAATTTGGCGAGCCAAGTGGGATTGGTGTACTGATCATTACCTGAAAGTTTCATCAAGATTGGGTGAAAAAGTGTGTGCTGAGATTTCAGGCAACTCGTAGTTTTTTGGAAGCTTGGCAGGCCCTTTCCATGAAAGTGATTCTCGCCAGTCTCTGCTTAGGGCTACATCAACAGCAAACAA